>NW_025767292.1:0-120000 GCF_003918875.1 Haliotis rubra | reverse complement strand
ACATAAGAATGGTTTAATGAAAATCAGTGATGACACCAGGTGTTCACGAAAAGGGCACACCTCATGCAGTCGTGGACATCATCCGGCGTCACTTCCTCAGACAAGCATAGGGTGATAGGGACATATTCTCAACCTATGAGGGGCGGTGCGTCCTCTCACTTAGCCAGATTCTGTCAAAACAGGTCTCTCCCATAGGCAGAGTGGGATTTGGCTGACTAGGGTTAGTGTTTTGATAATACTTAGTCCAGGTGAGCCATAGTCTGTATCACAAAACGCTAAATTAGTGAGGCGACTGAAATTTGTATTAAAGTGGGATATATTGATAGCATAATGGTATTATTTGAATTTCTTTACATTTTTCATATACATGTATGTGTTTTGACAAAGAACATTTAATTTCAGTGCACTCGTTTATAAATATAACAGGCAGATTTGATCCAAAATAATTTGTTTATATGACATATACTGTTTAACAATGATTGGCGTTATTTATCATTTTTGCAACAGTTATATATCGTTCACATTGTGTGGTAGCTTAATGGTTAAAGCGTCTGTTCGTCACGGTTAAGACCTGGGTTCGATTCCCCACATGGGTACAATGTATGAAGCCCATTTCTTGTGTTCCCCGTCGTGATATTGCTGGAATGTTGCTAAAAAAGGCTAAAAAACATATTCACTCACTCACTAAACATACACACGTGTTTTGACGTCTCCTGTATAGAGCTTTCGTTATTCTTTCTTCTACAGTATACTATTTCTGGTAGTTTGTGGGGCGGTGGGGTTGTCTAGTGGTTAAAGCGTTGGCTCGTCACGCCGAAGACCCGGGTTCGAATCCCCACATGGGTACAATGAGTGAAGCCCATATCTGGTGTCCCCCGCCGTGATATTGCTGGAATATTGCTAAAAGCGGCGTAAAACCAAACTCAGTCAGTCAGTCAGTCTGGTATTTTGTTCAAATAAGCAAGTGAATAAGTGTGTATGTGCGAGTCTACCAATATTCCAGCCACATTATGTAATGTGAACACATATCAAATATAACGCCAATGACAGTCATGACACGAAGCAAAATATTTTCCATTTTCTTGATCACAAATGTAATGTCAATCATTGTCTTCTTCTTACTGCCTTTTGGTATAAACCGCTTGACGATTAATTGCCTATTACTCTGACTGATGATATTGGACAAAAACACAATCATGTCGATCATGGGTTTTGAGTTGACAAATAACTGGATTTTTGCTGGTGCATACCGTGATTTGAGTGTAATTAGCTTTTCAAATCTTGTGCTTTGAGGAATCGAACTTACACTGTCAGAGAGAGACAAATAATCATCAGCCCAGGAAGTCGGCGATATGGCCCCTTCAGCAAGCTTCCCCCAAAATGTGAGTCTGACAACTGGTAGTCCAGATTACCTACTTTGTGCTTCCCTCTGACAACAGTAAATTGGGACGGCTCCCATTGCTAAAGCAATACATACACACCGCCTTTCTAGAAAGTGGTTCAAAAGTGGTCTAAACCATGAGACTTAATCTACATGAGCGAACATGTCAACTACAAGTGGTTCATCAAGAAGATCAGATTCAACCATGAAAACGACCACCAATGTCTGACTGACTGAGTTTGGTTTTACGCCGCTTTTGGCAATATTCCAGCAACATCACGGCGGGGGACACCAGAAATGAGCTTCACACATTGTACCCATGTGGGGATTCGAACCCGGGTCTTCGGCGTGACGAGCCAACGCTTTAACCACTAGGCTACCCCACCGCCCCTTACCACCAATGTAGCAACTGCACAATTATTGACATCATACGATTAGTCGTAGAGAGGAAAAGGTCGAAAAGCTGGCACCGTTAACATTACATCAATGAGGATGACGTCATTACAAGCTCTGACAACAATAGTACCCGTGAAGACCCCGGTTAGAAATGGTCTTCAGCAACACAAGCTTGTCGAAAGAGTCGACTAACGGGATCGGCTGGTCAGACTCGCTGAATTGGTTTCACTTATGTCATCGTATCCCAAATGCGTACATCGATGCTCATTAGGGGTGGGTATTGCAGAGAATTTTCATATTGCGATATATTGCGATGCGAAAGCATATATTGCGATATCTATTGCAATATATTGCAAGACGTTTTTTAACAAAAAACTACTTATAATCGAGTTAATGCATGATTAAGCTTAATAAAAAAAAAAAATCTTTAATAAAAACTTTTAATCATGACAAAATAAAAATGTAAATATTATTTGGCACAAATGAAACAAGGAAAAGAGCAATTTAACATCAACACAGTGGTTATTAGTTTGAACTAGTTTCTCCACTCTCAAAAAAAAGCCCTGAGATTTAGACAGCAACTTGACCTGGTCAGGACATATCAGAGATCACTGGTAATTAATGAGTAAATATTAAAACATGCAGATCCAAAACCTTGCGCAACACTTGAACAAAACTTAAGAACACAACTTTAACCGAACTTAACAATCCAGTTAATGTAATTTTCACCACAATCACTCCAACAACCAATACCACAATTACCACAATCCTCAAGATTCCCGATTGTTACGAAGTTTTCCGAATGCATGTCAAAATGCCGGTTTCCGATCAGCGTATGGCAATACGTATTGTTTTCATGTCTGAACCGGTAAATACCGGTAAACCGGTAATATTGCGCAGCCTTAATGCTCATGATGTTGATCACTGGATCGTCTAGTCCAGACTCGATTATGTACACACTGCCGTCATACAGCTGAAATGTTCCTGACTGCGGGGACGACAAACAAACCAACAACAGCGTTGGCAGCACCATCGACGGTAGAGGGACAGTGATGTCATGATTACACGTGTTATTCATATGGAACTATTCAACGCTCACTGTTATTGAACCATACATGCTATGAATGTACAATGAGACTACCATATGTTACTGTGTTAAACAAATAAATATTGTTTTTCAGTCATTTGATTGCGATGTTGGATATGGTGGGCACAGCTTGTGTTGAATGGAGCAGAACAGGTCGAGAACAATGAAACGCTATATCACAGCGTGTGGAATGTGTGGAATCAAATAGGATGTTATTGTGCTCATAAATCTCGAAGCATAATCGGCGGGAATGAGGATTAGAGCGCACGATCAAACGTTTCTCTTGCTACTAAGGGAAGCAACTCTGCACAGTGAGGGGAGGTGTCACCAGATACTGCATTCGTAACTACTCGTGTCATTCCGGCAAGCCGGATGGCGTCTCGTACCCCTCTCGTGGCCATGTTTACGACTGGGCACTGTCTAAGCGCAAACGGGCATGAAGATGAAAATAGTCTAGTTACTGTACTATTACCAAGGAGAGATAACTCTGAATTTCCAAACATGGTACCTAGAATATCCTATATCCCGAGGGCAAAACAGCAATACAGCCATTCCCTTTATAAATATGTTTCAGTGTTGAAAGTTGCGGATCCTTTAGCACATAGTTTATGTTTGAAATGTGCTTTGCATAGTTTAACGAAGTTTCAAAGTTCAACAGGGCCGCCATTTTCATGCTTCGAAATGCGTTTTACTACGCGCGATTTGATTGGTTTGCCACAATTCTTGGCAATAATGGCGTACGATAGGGGTACGAGTCTTCTAGTAGGTCACGGAAAGAGGCGAGTAGTTACGAATGCAGATACTGACCTGAACGCCCCCTTGTGTCCACATGTGTGCAGTGAGTGAACTGAATTAACGCTGATCATGACATCATTACATATGCTCATCCGTGTGTCGAATTTCCTTCATCTATGTTCAAACTTAATCGACTTGGGGCGTGGTGGCGGGCTGTATAAGGCGCCAGGCTAGTGATCCAGCGAGCCTGAGTTGCCTGGATCGAGCCCACCTGTGTAAGAACCTTGGAGTCAACTTTGTGTGCAGACTCTTTCAGTATTGTCACAACCCCTAGTGTACAGTACATAACCCTGTGCACTTAAAAGCACCCACGAATCCGTTGGTAAATGACCAGATGGTGGCCACATGAATACGTGCAAACACATAGTTGCGGGTACAGCAACTTGCAGTAAAACTAGGCAAAGTGCTGTGACTTTGTGTCCCAGTCCACCCAGCTGTAAATGGGTACCTCGTAAGGATGGGAAAGCCACATTAACTCGGTGCGCTTAGTGGCTGCAAGAGTTGTATACTCCCCAGGGAGTTGAGACTTATAATACGATGTGCCGTTTGAGTTTGACATCCACTGATCAAGGGAAAATCAAAGCGCCTTTGAGCAGCTGACCTGGATATTGGCGCTATACAAATGTTAGCATAATAATAATGTACATTTAAATACGTTTAATACATTTTCTTATTTGTGACCTGTGCGTTCCTCCCCTAACTGTGATGCCTAAATGATTATATAATGTCTGACCCGAATTTATCGCATGTCAGGGTCCGGTTTGTGTTGACTACTTCTAATATGTTGTCTACCATTGGTTTGTTTGGTAAAGATCATGACCGCTGTGTTCAACAACATTCATTCACAATAACGTCAAAAAATGATATATGACATGAAACTAACAATACAACGTCTCGCAGACATGCTCATTGTGAATGGGGGCGTGGTGTAACCTTGTGGTTGGAGCGTTCGCTCGTCACGACAAAATCCGGGGTTCGATTCCCGACGTGGGTACAATTCGGGGAACTGGGGTATTACTAAATGCGGCGTAAAACCATACTCACTCACTCATTGTAGATATGTGAAAGATTTTATGGTTTGCGTACACCGTGGACAAATACAACGCGCCCGCTTGTACAAGTCCGGATTTATACCGGCTATATTGAGACAGCCTATTGAGATACAGCCCATGGTGCAGTGTAAGACAAATGATCTCTGTGGAACAGTCATTGTTTTCTCCCCTAAATGCTGAACGCAAGGCAAGGTAACAACAAGTATTCACAACACCGGGAAGCGGATCCCAACGGCATATGAATGAGTGAGTTTAGTTTTTAGCCGCTTTTCGCAATAGTCCAGCTATATCATGGCGGGGGACACCAGAAATGGGCTTCACATATTGTATCAATGTAGGAATCGAATCCGGGTGGACGCTTCACCACTAGGCTTACCCTGTTCACATGTGAACATTTTCTGAAATATATCTGAATGAATGTTTAGACATGAAAAATATGAAACAGTTTCCGATTTAGAAATGAAAGCATTGCGTCTGTGTACGATGGTCACTGACATACACATTTTGTTCCTTTCAAACTTCCTCGCTGTTTTTTAAATACATCAGATAAATTCAGGGACATTTCAAGCATTTGGAATACACTTTAAATAGTTTTCTTTAGGTAAACAGTATGTCGTAGAATTCTGTCGTCAGATCATAACAAGTAAAAGTATAGGATATAGAGTAAAAGTATAGGATATAGAGTAAAGGTATAGGATATGGGGTAAAGCTGTAAACCATATAGTAGAATTGTAAGATATAGAGTAGAAGTATAGGATATAAATTTTGAGATATATAGTATAGGATGTAGACTAAAAGTGTAATGTATAATGGATATAAAGTTAAGTATAGGATAATGAGTATAGTAAAGGATATTGAGTAACAATATAGGATATAGAGTAAAGTGAAGGGTATAGAATAAAAATATAGGATATAGAGTAAAATTATAGAATATAGAGTATAATATAGGATATAGACTATAAATATAGGATCTAGAGTAAAATAATAGGGTATAGAGTATAGTATAGTATATAGAGTAAAATATAGGATATGGAGTACAGTATAGGATATAGAGCAAAATATAGGATATAGAGTACAAATGTAGGATATAGAGTATAGTATAGGATATAGAGTAAAATAATAGGATATAGAGTACAGTATAGGATATAGAGTAAAATATAGGATATAGAGTACAGTATAGGATATAGAGTAAAAATGTAGGATATAGAGTACAGTATAGGATATAGAGTAAAATATAGGATATAGAGTACAGTATAGGATATAGAGTAAAAATGTAGGATATAGAGTATAGTATAGGATATAGAGTAAACATATAGGATATAGAGTATAGTATAGGATATAGAGTATAATATAGGATATAGAGTAAAAATGTAGGATATAGAGTATACTGTAGGATATAGAGTAAAATATAGGATATAGAGTATAATATAGGATATAGTAAAAATGTAGGATATAGAATATAGGATATAGAGTAAAAAATGTAGGATATAGAGTATACTGTAGGATATAGAGTAAAATATAGGATATAGAGTACAGTATAGGATATAGAGAAAAAATGTAGGATATAAAGTATAGTATAGGATATATAGGACAAATATAGGATATAGAGTACAGTATAGGATATAGAGTAAAGATGTAGGATATAGAGTACAGTATAGGATATAGAGTAAAGATGTAGGATATAGAGTATAGGATATACAGGACAAATATAGGATAAAGAGTACAGTATATGATGTAGAGTATAATATAGGATGGAACAGTATAGACCATTTACAATTTATTTCTATTCAAATACAAGAACCAAACTGAATTAAAGTTCAAAATTGTTGTTATTGTAACGATGTTTTGCTATCAATCTTTTCCTAGTAATGCACTTTGAGGATTAGTTCTTCAACCGTTGGGATTTCATTTTATGCATAACGATAATCAACTCTGTCGCGTTCCAGTGTTCCAATTGTTTCGCAGACAGCATGTGGAGTGTTCCGTAATGAATATTTCATTACTCCCGTTGACAGATAATGCTAATTGACATGGGTCTGATGCAGAGCTGATTGCAATTCCATGCCTCGAACCATCATCGAAGTAGTTGCTGCGAAATCAGCACAAAAAACAAAAATGCGGATGACCACAATCTCTGACAAAAAAGGCTATCAGCTTGCTTCTCTTAACACACCAAGGGACAACATCGCAATGAAGTGCTCGTTAGAGAACGCGTGACAATATATTGATTTACTTGCGACATTGACCTTCTAACTGAATAATCTTCACTGTATAATCAGAAATTAAATACACATACATTTAAGTCTTATTCATTACTTATCTATAACATTAACTATATTGTGTTTTATACGATCGTGTAGGTACAAACCTGTAAACGAGATATATATTTGTTTTATATAATTAATATGCTTAGTTTTATACAATCAAATATATGACATTATACACGTAGGTCAATTTATTTAAATATTTTTTTGTTTCTGTAAATAATTGGCAGTGTTTCTGTCATATTTGGAAACAAACGCGAATCATGTGTGTTTATATATGCAGTAAATGGACATGATTATCTCTAATAAATATTAAGATCAACGGTCAAGGGCAAGTTCTGAAACTGTAATTATAATCGCAAGAAACATCCATGCTTCCTGCTCTGAAACAGTTAGAAAGCAGTATTGATCACATAACTGAGATAAATTTCAAATCATACCAAATAATCGTTTTGCACTGGCGTAATACAAAGGGCATCGGGGTCACGTTTGTTAACGTTTAACGGAGTAAGAGGCTGTAACAGACAACGGAAAACCACGTGGTGGAACTCAAGTTGAGTACTTACCGGTCAAACACAAGGAGGATGTTCCTGGCCTGTAGAATCACTGAGGAGTGGGTCCAGTTAATATAGGCGATAGTATCTGACTGCGCTGATTGTAAACAAGGGCTCGCATCCACATGCATCTGAGGATAAAGCTAGTTGGTTGGTCGCCTCACTTAGTTGAGATCGGACGATGCTGTCGAAACACATTGTATATTCCGAAATGTTCAATTACTTGGACGCATCATGCCAGAAATATTGACTCTCTAGGAAGCGTCCGATTCCATACTCACAGAACACTAGAACGTTACCATGGTAATGCGTAATTTTCGTGTTTCAAGCGTCAACGTGTTCGGTGGTGGAACTGCATAGCTGGGGCCGACAGTGGCGGGGACGACTGATCCATTGATGGTTGGAGCTGGAGCGCCGGCGACTTATCTCAATATAAACATTCCTTTAGCCGCAATCGTTTGGCAGGTCATAGTGCCGGAAGCTACTCGTGCGCAGACGCGGAGAAGGGAAATCGATATTGAGCGATGGTGAATGCCTTATCTCGGGGACGAAAGTCTCGCATGAGGTAACGGATATGGTAGAGAACACGGTGCTTTCAACACACCACGAATCGATCTCAGTCATTGTAGGGATGTTATGGGCATGCATGTTACGGCGTAGATTCTGATGTAGGGATTAATCCATCCTGGACCCCGCGACATTGAGGGTATAGATCAATACCGTGTTATAGTCGAGCCAAAACAAGCGTTAACGTCCTGTAGCTCTTGGCGGTACTTTACTGGGATATGTCGGTGTCGCTTTGATACTTCGACTTTCTCCTTGCAACTTGCTGCTTCAACTTTTGAAGATGTTGATATTTGTTGGAAGGGGGCGGGAGATTGAGAAGGGTAGTGAGATGGAGGTAGTTGGATAGTTATGGGACGGAGAAGGGTAGTGAGGTGGAGGTAGTGGGATTGTTATGGGACGGAGAAGGGTAGTGAGGTGTAGGTAGTGGGAGGGATTGGGACGGAGAAGGGGTAGTGAGGTGTAGGTAGTGTGATAGTTATTGAACGGAGAAGGTAGTGAGGTGTAGGTAGTTGGTTGGTTATTGGACGGAGAAAGTAGTGAGAGGTGTAGGTAGTGGGAGGGATGGGGAAGGAGACTGAGTGACTGAGTTTGGGTTTTACGCCGCTTTTAGCAATATTCCAGCAACATCACGGTAGGGAACACCAGAAATGGGCTTCACACATTGTAGGTGAGTATGTGGGGATTCGAACCCGGGTGGATGGGGAAGGAGAAGGGTAGTCAGGTGTAGGTAGTGGGATAGTTATGGAACGGGAAAGTAGTGAGGTGTAGGTAGTGGGAGGGATGGGGAAGGAGAAGGGCAGTGAGGTGTAGGTTGTGGGATAGTTAGGGGGACGAATAGGGTAGGGAGGGATTGGGACGGAGAAGGGTAGTGAGGTGTAGGTAGTGTGATAGTTAGGGGACGTAGTAGGGTATGTAGGAGGGATTGGGACGGAGAAAGGGTAGTGAGGTGTAGGTAGTGTGATAGTTATGGGACGGAGAAAGGTAGTGAGGTGTAGGTAGTGGAGTTAGTTATGGGGGACGGAGAAAGTAGTGAGGTGTAGGTAGTGGGAGGGATGGGGAAGGAGAAGGGTAGTCAGGTGTAGGTAGTGGGTTGGTTATGGGACGGAGAAAGTAGTGAGAGGTGTAGGTGAGTGGTAGGGATGTGTAGGAAGGAGAAGGTAGTGAGGTGGTAGGTAGTGGGAGGGATAGTTATGGGAGAGGAGAGGGGTAGTGAGGTGTAGGGTTGTGGGATAGTTATGGGACGGAGAGAGGGTAGTGAGGTGAGTGAGAGGTTGTGGTAGGGATAGGGGAAGGAGAGGGTAGTGAGAGGTGTAGGTAGTAGGATAGTTATGGGACGGAGAGAAAGGGTAGTGAGGTGAGTTGAAGGTGAGTACAAGTGGGATAGGGGGGAGAAGGGTAGGAGTAGGGTAGTGAGGTGTAGGTAGTGGGAGGGATGGGAAGGAGAAGGGTAGTCAGGTGTAGGTAGTGGGTTAGTTATGGGACAGGAGAAAGTAGTGAGGTGTAGGTAGTAGGGAGGGTTATGGGACGGAGAAGGGGTAGTGAGGTGTAGGTGAGTGGGATAGTTATGGGACGGAGAAGGGTAGTGAGGTGTAGGTAGTGGGATAGTTATGGGACGGAGAAGGTAGTGAGGTGTAGGTAGTGGGATAGTTATGGGACGGAGAAGGGTAGTGAGGTGTAGGTAGTGAGATAGTTATGGGACGGAGAGAAAGTAGTCAGGTGTAGGTAGTGGTAGGGATGGTGAAGGAGGAGGTTAGTGAGATACAGGGTAGAGGGTGAGGTGAGGGTGATAGTTGGAAGTAGGGGTGAGTGATAGTGGTAGGGACGGAGAGAGGTAGTGAGGTGTAGGTAGTGAGATAGTTATGGGAAGGAGAGGAGAGGGTAGTGAGGTGTAGGTAGTAGAATAGAGGATAGTTATGGGACGGAGAGGGTAGTGAGGTGTAAGTAATGAGATAGTTATGGGATGGGACAGGAGAAGGGTAGTGAGGTGGAGGTAGTGGGATAGTTATGGGACAGAGGAGAGGGTAGTGAGGTGTAGGTAGTAAGATAGTTATGGGACGGAGAGGGTAGTGAGGTGGAGGTAGGTGGATAGTTATGGGACGGAGAGAGGTAGGTGAAAAGGTGTAAGTGTAGTAGTGGGATAGTTATGGGACGGAGAAAGGTAGTGAGGTGTAGGTAGTGGGATAGTTATGGGACGGAGAAAGGAGTGAGTATGGGACGGAGAGGTGAGGGTAGTGGGATAGTTATGGGACAGTGGATGGAGGGAAGGTAGTGGACGGAGAGGTGAGGTATGTAGAGTAGTGGGATAGTTATGGGACGGAGAAAGGGGCAGTGAGATGGAGGTAGTAGGATAGTTATTGGACGGAGAAGGGTAGTGAGGTGTAGGCATCACGGATGGAGGAAGACAGGGGCCGAAGAGAAACAGGGAGATGTAGTTGAGGTGTCCACGTTCACAGAAGATGAGGATAGAGAGTTCCACTTAAAAATCCATTTCATTCTATTTTTGTTACTCATCATCAAGTAACTCCAAAACAAACGACATAAAGCCATGCCACGCTCTCTAAAAACATTTTGATGTATATTTAAACATTCTGTCAATTATTCAGATTTGTTACGATTTGTTTAAAGCCGAATACATGAAGTCTGCCATGTCTGGTCATGGTTCGCAAACACAAAAGGCATCCCACTCAACATATGTTTGAAATAGGTTTATGAGAGCCGTGCTCAGGGATGCGGGATAGAAATGGTGGACATTGATAATTGACGTCTTGTAAATATTCCATTAGACACTACAATAAACCGGACTGATTACAACATCGATTTCAGCTGCTGATGACATCGGTAGGTCATTGGATAGTATGTTTACTCAAATCTATACAATTGAGTTGTTTATCGTGCTGATATATACTCACAACAGAAAATATGGGAACTAGTGATTTGAATGTGGCAATCGTTGCGGTGTACATTGACACAAAAAGATGAAAATACACGTGAAAACTGTATGTAGGTGGCCTGTTGACAACGCATAAACTGGTTGTGACAAAACATGTCCGTGATCGCTATACGGTCTTTGATTACATTTCGGCGAACCAAAATATAGTTTGTAACATCCATCGCCACAATAAAGGATTGTACTGTTTGAGTAACTGCTATATAACGTCGTTCCAATTAGATTGAGTGAGTGAGTATGGTTTTATGCCGCTATATCTAAAAGCGGCGTGAAATTAAAGTCACTCACTCAGTAATACTTTCGAAAAATGCATGGTTAGTTTTTAATTCTATTTCTGATCTTGACACCCTCTAAACGCTTTAGCTACTAGTTTACTCCACCACCCCTGCGTCAAGTAGAGGGGAGAGAAGAAGAAACAGAGAACAGCGAGAAGAAGAGTGAAGGTGTGAGTATGGTTTTATGCAGCTTTTAGCAAGGTACCAGCAATACCACGGCGGGGGACACCAGAAATGAGTGAGTGAGTGAGTGAGTTTAGTTTTCCGCCTCACTCGGCACTATTCCAGCTATATGGCGGCGGTCTGTAACAATAGAGTCTGGACCAGACAATCCAGTGATCAACAGCATAAGCATCGATTTACGCAATTGGGAACCGATGACATGTGTCATCAACTGAACACCCGATCCCGTTAGTCGCATCTTACGACAAGCATGGGTTACTGAAGATCGATTCTAACACGGATCTTCACGGGTCCACACACATGGAAGAAGAAGTCTCAGGAGAAGAAGACAAAGAAGAAGACCAAAATGAGGCCAAGCAACAAGAAGAAAACCAAGTAGAAGAAGAGGAAGACAAAATTCGAGAGGAAAACAAAACAGAAGAAGACCAAGAGGAAGAAGAAGAATACCAAGTAGAATAAGAGGAAGTCAAAGACCGAGAGGAAGAAAAACAAGAAGGCCGTTTATATTACTCTATAATTACACAATAGACAAACAAGCTGCACGACCAGTCCCCGGTTTTTGTATCAGTTGACATCTCAAGTTTGTTCTCAGCTTTAGGGGTATGCAGCTACAATCAACTGCTCATGCATAACATAACAACTGTCGGACATTCCATCAAATAAACATGTTGCCTGACAAGAAAACACAAGCATCCTCCAGAAATAGAAATCCTATCATGCTTAATTCAATTTCTTTTCGCTAATTTCTCTTAGATGAGAAAATCGTGTCTCAAATGACAAGGAACTGACAAGTGTATTCACGACACACATTTCATCAGTTGTCTTCATCACGTCAAACTGACGATTTGATACACTCACAACGGTCACAGTTCCATCAATATTCCGTCATCGGTTTAATAGGAACGTAAGCTGATACTTTTTTCATTTATCCTCCGGGAAATACACCATTCTGATGTTAGTCACGTTCATCTGTTACCATGGCAACACAATGCATCGCAATCTCATCTTTCCTGTGATCATAAAGTTCGATTAATTTTGACAAAGTTGCCTGATGATACAAATTGATACCTGTCGTTCGTCATTATAAGGAGAGAATGTCATATCGCTGAAGGAGACTGTTCGAGATGATAGGTCCTTCATGACTGTTTCACTTTCATCCATTTCATGTGTCTTTACAAAGGTTAAATGGAGATGTTATTTCAGAAGGTTTCCGCACTCGGAAACAGTTTGGAGTAGAAGCAAGGATAACATATTGTTCAGGCTGGTTGGTTTGTTGTTTAACGCCGCACTCAGCAATATTCCAGCTATATGGCAGCGGTCTGTAAATAATCGAGTCTGGACGAGAGAATCCAGTGATCAACAGCATGAGCATCGATCTACACAATTATGATACGATGACATGTGTCAACCAAGTCAGCGAACCGTACCATCCGATCCCGTTAGTCAACTCTTACGACAAACATGGGTTGCTGAAGACCAATTCCAACCCAGATCTTCACGGGTCTGTTGTTCGGGATAGCGAGTGATTTAGCCACAGGGTTACCTGAGAAAGTTCAAGAATCTGTACTTTAGTGAGAAAGTGTAATCTCAAGTATAACATGTGTTGTATAACGTATGCTACAGTGAGGGAGTATTGGTTTAGGCCGCGTTTAGTAATTCTCTAGCAAAATCACGGAAGTGGACACTGGAAATGGCACATATAGACTTGCTCTGTCATCGTATCGCATGATGACAATCACTGACTTGTCTGGTCCAGACTCGATTTATTTGCAAACAACATCGTACAGCTGTAATACTGCTGGAACATAAATATGTTCATGATATAGTCACAATTGTAGAATCGACTCTGTTTTTAGCAGAGATTTCTTACGAATGTGGAAAGGGTTTTGTCGCTTCTATTTTTTATTATTATTAAATGATCATATCTCTTGAAAGTACAATGGCGGGCTCATGCATCAAAGTTGTAGTGGAGGGTGAGTGAGTGAGTGAGTTTACTTTTACGCCGATTTTAGCAATATTCCAGCAAGATCACGGCGGGGGAAACCAGAAATGGGCTCCACACATTGTACCCATGTGGGGAATCGAACCCGGGCCTTCGGCGCTTTAACCACCAGGCTACCCCACCGCCGCTGGAGGGTTGGACTGGCTTGATTGTGTTTTGCCTGGGGGGAAGGGTGGGTTATAGTGATCGGTGGATGTGTGGTGGGTGGAGGCGTTTCACAATGACACCCCCCCCCCCTCCGACACACACACCGACTACATTGGTTCTATGTAAGACCTTTGCTCATTGAATGAGTTGGGTTTTATGCCACCCACTGTTTTTCCTTATTCAAGAATATCATTGTCACCAGAAATGATACCCATGTGCCGAATCGAACCCTGCTTTTGATCGCTGTGACCACTAGGTTACCCCACCCTGATGGTAAGGGGAGACATAACTGATCGTTCAATAGGCAGACTGGTTGACCTGGTTGATGTCGTGTCACTACACTAACGACGTAGACGTTTTTCATAATATCGATCACTTAATCGATATTAATATATATATATATTAATAGTCCTTTACATGACGTGATGTTCACAATGGGGCGGCGTTAAACAGAATGCATACACACACTGCAAGACACCCATGTCTCAAAATATACAGAACTTTTCACACCTTCCTCTGGGTCTGGTTGTTTTACTGACTGACTGAGTTTTGTTTTACGCCGCTTTTAGCAATATTCCGGCAACATCACGGCGGGGGACACCAGAAATGGGCTTCACACATTGTACCCATGTGGGGAATCGAACCCGGGTCTTCGGCGTGACGAGCCAACGCTTTAACCACTAGGCTACCCCACCGCCCCTCTGGTTGTTTTAAGGGGTGCCAAGTTAATATAGGAAAGATCAAGAATCAAGATGACACAAGTTTGCTTCTTTTGTGTCTCTAAAAACTACGTACACATCAACAAGGGCGAACTCACTATCCGTCTCTGATTTGCGCACCTTAGCCGAAACAGAACTCGCCGATCGGGAGTTCGATTCAAAGAAATTAGCTGTAATTATTATAGTGAAGGTTCAGTATATTATATTTATGACCCACGTTTTACGTCGATCCAGTGCCGTAAGCATAAATCACGCACAATATCAACTATTTTCAGGTTTCAGTAGAAATATCCTGAGGGCACTGAGAAGGCTATAACTGGCATGCAGCTATTTTGGGAGAAAGAAAACCCAACATGCTTGTCGGACGCTGAATACATGATATATATTTCTATGGCCAGTTACTGTAAATAAAGGCACCCCCTTTTATAATGGGATGAAAGCGATTTCTGCATCTACATATGTTAATTAATCATCATCAAAATAGTGATTAAACCAGGTGTCCGTTAAAAGATGAATGTACCTTGACTAACTGGTGGCATTCGTCATGAACATATGTAAAGGCTAGTTAGTTGTTCACCCCAAACATTTTGAAAGGCTCACACATTATGACTTTGGTCTCCTTGTCTTGGCATGAGGTCTCTTAAGGTTTCTTAAGAACACGTGACGTGTCATTAAATAGAATTTTTCCAAAAGTTTAGTTCATATCATCTAACTGAATTGTGGTTATGGACTGGGTCGGTAGGGTAGCCTAGCGGTTAAAGCGTTCAATCGTCACGCCAAAAAGCCAGGTTGGAGTCCCCACGTGGGCATAATTATTAAAGCCCATTTAGTGTCCTCAGCTGCAATATTGCTGGGATATTGCTAGGAGAGTCGTAAAACTACTCTCACTCACGCGTCAATCTGTGGGACACGGGTGGTCCAAGAACCTACGATCGCGGGCGCGAATTTCGTTTCAATATTTATGGAATATTGCTCAGAGAGACGTAAAACTACTCTCAACTTGTGGGACACGGGTGATCCAAGAGCCATTGATCGTGGGTGCGAATTTTGTTTCGCACAGAACCATATCGTGCTCGAGGGTTTCACCAAAATGGTAAACGTTCAGAATTATTTTGGCCTTTCCGTCCTCTCCAATATGAAAGGCCTTGAACATAACTGAAATTCTGAAAACACTTATTCTTCTCTGGTATCCACAAGCTAAGCAGTTTCCACCACAACCTATATAGCTTTTGGAATGAATCGATTATGAAATGGCTGTATTATGTTTTTAACTACCTTTTGTGACAGATTGTATCATCATTTACACAATATATATTCATTATATATTTCATAAATACAAATCTATACATTGCATGTTCATAGATGATTCATACATTAGCATGAGTAGACACTGAATATGGCGTTAAAACATTAAAACAGTGGGTGAGTTCAGTTTTACGCCGCACTCAGCAGTATTCCAGCTATATGACGGCGGTCTGTAAATAATCGAGTCTGGACCAGACAATGCAGTGATCAACAGCTTGAGCATCGATCTACGCAATTGGGATACGATGACACGTGTCAACCAAGTCAGCGACCCTGACCACCCGATCCCGTTAGTCGTCTCTTACGACAAGCATGGGTTACTGAAATCAATTCTAACCCGGATCTTCACGGGTCAAAACAAACCATGGACCTTTAGTCTAAGAAACCGCCTCTGTTCATCGAGAAACGGGTACCCGGTAGGTTTGTGTCAGTTTAAAAAATATTGTAACTCATAACATATGTTATATTTGGGATTACACTTTCTCAGTAAAGCAAAGATTCTAGTACTTTTTGGGTTGAGTCCCATCCGGGATTCGAACCCACACCCTCAGAGTCAGGCACCTAATCCCCAAGCACACAAAGTCAGACGCCTAGACCGCTCAGCCACCGCGGCTTCCACGTCTGTAACTCACGACGTTATTTTCAAAATTAACTTTGGAGGAGTTGTCTTTCTTTCTTTTTTCGTTAGTATGCCACAAATATGTAAGAGGCAACTTGAATCAAATGTATTTCCTGTTAACTTTAGCGGCAGAATATTATTTTAACCAAGGCTTCACGACTGGTTTTTCTCTGAAAGAATGTGGCTATTTAAAAGAAAAAAAACCACCCATCTTGTTTTGTGATCGGTATGTTTCTCTTTTCAAACCTAAAGTAAAAATATTTATAATGCACTATATTTACAGAAATTTAATTAATGATAAATAATTATCATTATTAATAATAATACCCAGTTTCCATTAAAAACGAAAAAACGGTGAGCTCTATGGGTAAACCCATGGGAATGTATAATGTGCTCCACGGTCGGGATTCAAACCACGACCTGCGGATCCTGACACGTCTAAGGGAGGCCATTTGATATTTGAGTTGCGTCTCCCCACTCCAGTACGCTTCAGCAAATATTCAAGCGATGCCAGAAGGGTGAAGGTCACGTGAATTACGACGTTACGTGGATGGCGAGAATGAATCATACATACTTCATTGATATTCTCATCATTAATGTAACCAGCAAAGTGTAGATGTTATCTTGTTTCACATAAATTATCGTTTCATTCTTGAATTACGCTGATGATGATTGCCCCACGACACAAGGAAGAAGGATCGATGGAACGGTGAAGATTTATGGAACATTTCCAAAATTACCTAACCTCTTAATGCTGTTCTGAAGACACGTGACGAGAAGCGCGTCTACTCTGTAACGCTAATCAGTGATGAATTACTGACTTCCCTGATGAGGATTACAATAAAGCATCACACGGATGAGGATGATGGTGCATGGTTATATAACACGAAGTTTAATGAAATCACCTAGAAACCAATAATTTATCTTCAGGCAGACATGGACATTTTGTTGAAGAAATAGTTCATAAGTAGAAATGTTCATTGTTACAGACTGACTGACTGACTGAGTTTTGGTTTTACGCCGCTTTTAGCAATATTCCAGCAACATCACGGCGGGGGACACCAGAAATGGGCTTCACACATTGTACCCATGTGGGGATTCGAACCCGGGTCTTCGGCGTGACGAGCCAACGCCTTAACCACTAGGCTACCCGACTGCCCCATTGTTACAGAAGAGAGGAAATTTTCGAAAAGTACAATTCCGAGCTGAACACCGTTGTGTCAAACATTTGATGTGTCGAACTATCGCTGTCGAATGTACTATGTCGAATGTACTATGTTGTCGGTAAAAGAAAAAACAATGTCAGGGTAATTCGAACAAAACATGAAAACACCGTTGTGTCGAATATTTCATGTTTCGAACTGTATTTGGAGTCGAACGTACTTTGTTGTCCGCAAAATGAAAAAAATGCAAGGGTGAAAAAAGTTCGTATCTTGTTTTTGTGAAAAAGGAACTGTCATTTGTTTCGTATTGAAATGAAGAGGGTTATGGCATTTTTTTTCATTATCTCCCAAGAGTCGATGCCGAACTGATTCCATACCTTGAAGCATTGGTGCAAAGACGGTGCATTATCAGCCTTTGGGTACGTTTACGTCGAAATTCTATTGATTATGTTGTGAAGGAGGCAAGATTTCAATCTCGTCGCTCACAAGCACTTATAAGTTTTTCGAGCATTGATCATGTCGTTTAAGAACAGTTTAGAAGAGAATCAATTAGCTTAGAATAGAATAAGTGAAATTGTGTAGTCCAAGGCATTCGTGATCCCCAGCACCCCACGTTTGTCTTTCTCTGGAGAGGCAGAACAGATCCCAGCACCCCATGAATGTCTCCTTGTGAGGATTACAGGGCAGAATAGATTCCAGCACTCGATGATTGTCTTTCTTTAGAGATTGCAAAGCAGGACAGATTCCAGCACCTCATGCTGATCTCACTGTGACTGACTGACTGACTGACTGACTGAGTTTGGTTTTACGCCGCTCTCAGCAATATTCCAGCAACATCACGGCGGGGGACACCAGAAATGGGCTTCACACATTGTACCCATGTGGGGATTCGAACCCGGGTCTTCGACGTGACGAGCCAACGCTTTAACCACTAGGCTACCCCACCGCCCCGATCTCACTGTGAAGATAACAGAGCAGAACAGATCCCAGCACCCCATGAATGTCTTCGTCTAGATATTACAGAGCAGAACAGATACCAGCACAACCATGTTTGTTTTCCTCTGGAGATTGCAGAGCAGAACAGATACCCTGCACAACCATGTTTGTTTTCCTCTGGAGGTTGCAGAGCAGAACAGATACCAGCACAACCATGTTTGTTTTCCTCTGGAGGTTACAGAGAAGAACAGATACCAGCACAACCATGTTTGTTTTCCTCTGGAGGTTACAGAGAAGAACAGATACCCAGTACAACCATGTTTGTTTTCCTCTGGAGGTTACAGAGAAGAACAGATACCCAGCACAACCATGTTTGTTTTCCTCTGGAGGGAGGTTACAGAGAAGAACAGATACCAGCACAACCATGTTTGTTTTCCTCTGGAGATTGCAGAGAAGAACAGATACCCTGCACAACCATGTTTGTTTTCCTCTGGAGGTTGCAGAGCAGAACAGATACCAGCACAACCATGTTTGTTTTCCTCTGGAGGTTACACAGAAGAACAGATACCAGCACAACCATGTTTGTTTTCCTCTGGAGGTTACAGAGAAGAACAGATACCCAGCACAACCATGTTTGTTTTCCTCTGGAGGTTACAGAGAAGAACAGATACCAGCACAACCATGTTTGTTTTCCTCTGGAGATTGCAGACCAGAACAGATACCCTGCACAACCATATTTGTTTTCCTCTGGAGGTTACAGAGAAGAACAGATACCAGCACAACCATGTTTGTTTTCCTCTGGAGGTTACAGAGAAGAACAGATCCCCAGCACCCATCGCTGTCTTCCCGTGAGGACTACAGAACAGAACAGACCCCAGTACCCAGGGATTTCTTTTTGAGCAGACTACAGGACAGAACAGACCCCCCAGTGCGTGTGTTACTAAGAAAAGTTCTTAATTTTCATTTTTGCTTCTTTAATGAAGAATCACGATTTCCAATACACGTACACAATAAATACCTAATTAACTATCAAACTGGCTCACTGACCTTCCAGTGTGGTCCAGCAATATTCTGACAGCAGATCGAAATCACAATGAAAACCATCTCCTTCTGTTGCCACACCAGCATCCCAAATCAGTATTCATAACACTCCATAGATTCGATCTCCCAACAGAATACGGAACATATTTTGGTTCCCAGGATTGTTGGAACTAAGGCCCGTGCCAGACACCATTCCTGAAAGAACAAGACTACCGCGATGGATTTATCGAATGGTCACATTTGTTAGTCCCGGCAACAGATCAATGGAGGCCATAACCGTTGTACCTCTGTGTATTTTATTCTCCGAAGTATGTTGGTTACTCTCCTCCATGACGTTGGTTGATCACTGCTTGCGGCTCTGGGTCGGAGCATGAGGCAGCAATTAAGTTGCTGTTGTTGTCGATAATCCAGAGCAGCTTAATTAAGATGATTATTTGAAGTAGGTTTCTATCACCAGAACGGACATGGACATCACGACAGGTGGTTGGTACTGCAGGCTGTGGAACGTGTTAATATGTGAAACATCAGCGTTTGATGTGCCAGTGATGAAGGGGTCTAGTATTGATGGTGTTTTACTGTAATGGCATACGAATTCATGTGTGGGGCATGTACTTCTGAGATCAATCATGTCCTAGGGGTGATTGCGAATGGAGCGGAGTGGAACGGAGGGGGTTGTGGAGCGTAATGGAGCGGAGCGGAGTGGGATGGGATGGGGTGGGGGGTGGGGTTTGGAGCGGAGCTGAGTGGAGTAGGGTGGGGGTGGAGTGGAGCGGAGCAGAGTGGAGCGGAGTGGAGTTGAGCGGAGTGGATCGCCAGGTTTCACAACGCTTTTAGCGATATTCCAGCAATATTAAGGCGGGTATCACCGGAGAAGGACTTCCCGAATTGCACCCATGAGGGGGGATCGAACCCGGTTCTTCTTCTTTATGCTATCCCACTGCCCCTGATTGTTGTCTAAGATATGGGGAATATGTCCTGTAAAGTAGCCACTGTGAAAGATTTCTTCGTTTCTCAGATGAACAGCTAAATTGCATTATTTACCTTCATTTGTTAATCAGGGGCGGATGTGTAGCCTAGTGGTTAACGCTTTTGCACGTCACGCCGAAGACCTGGGTTCGATTCCCCACAAGGGTACAATGTGTGAAGCCTATTTTTGGTGTCCTTCGCCATGATATTGATGGAACATTGCTAACAGCGGCGTAAAACCAAAATCGCTCACTATTGCAATTGATTTAGTATTGAAGCTATAAGTGTGAATGTCCGACTATCAACGCATACATTTTGCAATATCTATGGACTGTCTGTCAGACTTGACACGAAGCGTCAACTCTTATTGGCACACACAGGGTTGTCTCCCCTGGTACCGATAGTGGCGTGAAGGGGAGACCTGCGGACTGCGTGCAAGGAAAACATGAATCACATTTAGTTGGTGCAAAACAAACCCGACACTGACAACTGTTGCAATATAACTCAAGAGAGAGAAACCCTGGCCTAGCAGTATATCTTGGTTACAGTACAATTATGTCAATATTATTCACATACAAATGGCTACAAATTGCTGAGATGGCTCAATTTAGCTGTCTGTTGGTTGCCAGGGGATAGGTTTCAACGTTTGTTCATGAAGATCGGTGGTTGTCGTATTTGCACAGTGATGAATGTAATGTTCCGATTTCATATATCAGAAACGTTTCGCCATGATACGATTGTCACGTGTCGGTTGTCATTTTCAATATATGTTATCAAGATAACCTAATAGCCACAGACATAGGCCTAGGGATGATAATTTTAAAAAGCTGAAAGATTTACAACCATGCCCACAATAATTATAGTTACCACGTTGAGTAATGACACATCAGGATTACATGTCTTACATCAAGTCGGTTGGTTGGTTGGTTTGTTGTTTAACGCCGCACTCAGCAATATTCCAGCTATATGGCGGAGGTCTGTAAATAATCGAGTCTGGGCCGGACAATCCAGTGATCAACATCATGAGCATCGATCTACACAATTATGATACGATGACATGTGTCAACAAAGTCAGCGAACCGTACCATCCGATCCCGTTAGTCGCCTCTTACGACAAACATGGGTTGCTGAAGACCAATTCCAACCCAGATCTTCACGGGTCTGTTGTTCGGGATAGCGAGTGATTTAGCCACAGGGTTACCTGAGAAAGTACAAGAATCTGTACTTTAGTGAGAAAGTGTAATCTCAAGTATAACATGTGTTGTATAACGTATGCTATAGTGAGGGAGTATTGGTTTAGGCCGCGTTTAGAAGACAGAAGAAGACCAAAATGAGGCCAAACAACAAGAAGAAAACCATGTAGAAGAAGAGGAAGACAAAATTCGAGAGGAAAACAAAACAGAAGAAGACCAAGAGGAAGAAGAAACATACCAAGTAGAATAAGAAGAAGTCAAAGACCGAGAGGAAGAAAAACAAGAAGGCCGTTTATATTACTCTATAATTACACAATAGACAAACAATCTGCACGATCAGTCCCCGGTTTTTTGTATCAGTTGACATCTCAAGTTTGTTCTCAGCTTTAGGAGTATGCAGCTATAATCAACTGTTCATGCATAACATAACAACTGTCGGACATTCCATCAAATAAACATGTTGCCTGACAAGAAAACACAAGCATTCTCCAGAAATAGAAATCCTATCATGCTTAATTCAATTTCTTTTCGCTAATTTCTCTTAGATGAGAAAATCGTGTCTCAAATGACAAGGAACTGACAAGTGTATTCACGACACACATTTGATCAGTTGTCTTCATCACGTCAAACTGACGATCTGATACACTCACAACGGTCACAGTTCCATCAATATTCCGTCATCGGTTTTATAGGAACGTAAGCTGATACTTTTTTTATTTATCCTCCAGGAAAAACACCATTCTGATGTTAGTCACGTTCATCTGTTACCATGGCAACACAATGCATCGCAATCTCATCTTTCCTGTGATCATAAAGTTCGATTAATTTTGACAAAGTTGCCTGATGATACAAATTGATACCTGTCGTTCGTCATTATAAGGAGAGAATGTCATATCGCTGAAGTAGACTGTTCGAGATGATAGGTCCTTCATGACTGTTTCACTTTCATCCATTTCATGTGTCTTTACAAAGGTTAAATGGAGATGTTATTTCAGAAGGTTTCAAGACTCGGAAACAGTTTGGAGTAGAAGCAAGGATAACATATTGTTCAGGCTGGTTGGTGTGTTGTTTAACGCCGCACTTAGCAATATTCCAGCTATATGGCAGCGGTCTGTAAATAATCGAGTCTGGACGAGAGAATCCAGTGATCAACAGCATGAGCATCGATCTACGCAATTGGGAACCGATGACATGTGTCAACCAAGTCAGCGAGTCTGACCACCCGATCCCATGAGTTGCCTCTTATGACAAGCATGGTTAGATGAAGATAAATTCAAACCTGGATCTTCTCGAGTCCACACACATATGGAAGAAGAAGTCTCAGTAGAAGAAGACAAAGAAGAAGACCAAAATGAGGCCAAACAACAAGAAGAAAACCATGTAGAAGAAGAGGAACAAAATTCGAGAGGAAAACAAAACAGAAGAAGACCAAGAGGAAGAAGAAGAATACCAAGTAGAATAAGAGGAAGTCAAAGACCGAGAGGAAGAAAAACAAGAAGGCCGTTTATATTACTCTATAATTACACAATAGACAAACAATCTGCACGATCAGTCCCCGGTTTTTGTATCAGTTGACATCTCAAGTTTGTTCTCAGCTTTAGGGGTATGCAGTTATAATCAACTGCTCATGCATAACATAACAACTGTCGGGCATTCCATCAAATAAACATGTTGCCTGACAAGAAAACACAAGCATCCTCCAGAAATAGAAATCCTATCATGCTTAATTCAATTTCTTTTCGCTAATTTCTCTTAGATGAGAAAATCGTGTCTCAAATGACAAGGAACTGACAAGTGTATTCACGACACACATTTGATCAGTTGTCTTCATCACGTCAAACTGACGATTTGATACACTCACAACGGTCACAGTTCCATCAATATTCCGTCATCGGTTTAATAGGAACGTAAGCTGATACTTTTTTGATTTATCCTCCAGGAAATACACCATTCTGATGTTAGTCACGTTCATCTGTTACCATGGCAACACAATGCATCGCAATCTCATCTTTCCTGTGATCATAAAGTTCGATTAATTTTGACAAAGTTGCCTGATGATACAAATTGATACCTGTCGTTCGTCATTATAAGGAGAGAATGTCATATCGCTGGAGTAGACTGTTCGAGATGATAGGTCCTTCATGACTGTTTCACTTTCATCCATTTCATGTGTCTTTACAAAGGTTAAATGGAGATGTTATTTCAGAAGGTTTCAAGACTCGGAAACAGTTTGGAGTAGAAGCAAGGATAACATATTGTTCAGGCTGGTTGGTTTGTTGTTTAACGCCGCACTCAGCAATATTCCAGCTATATGGCAGCGGTCTGTAAATAATCGATTCTGGACCAGACAATCCAGTGATCAACAGCATGAGCATCGATCTACGCAATTGGAAACCGATGACATGTGTCATCAACTGAACACCCGATCCCGTTAGTCGCCTCTTACGACAAGCATTGTTTACTGAAGATCGATTCTAACACGGATCTTCACGGGTCCACACATATGGAAGAAGAAGTCTCAGTAGAAGAAGACAAAGAAGAAGACAAAATGAGGCCAAACAACAAGAAGGAAACCAAGTAGAAGAAGAGGAAGACAAAATTCGAGAGGAAAACAAAACAGAAGAAGACCAAGAGGAAGAAGAAGAATACCAAGTAGAATAAGAGGAAGTCAAAGACCGAGAGGAAGAAAAACAAGAAGGCCGTTTATATTACTCTATAATTACACAATAGACAAACAAGCTGCAGGATCAGTCCCCGGTTTTTGTATCAGTTGACATCTCAAGTTTGTTCTCAGCTTTAGGGGTATGCAGTTATAATCAACTTCTCATGCATAACATAACAACTGTCGGACATTCCATCAAATATACATGTTGCCTGACAGGAAAACACAAGCATTCTCCAGATTTAGAAATCCTATCATGCTTAATTCACTTTCTTTTCGCTAATTTCTCTTAGATGAGAAAATCGTGTCTCAAATGACAAGAAACTGACAAGTGTATTCACGACACACATTTGATCAGTTGTCTTCATCACGTCAAACTGACGATTTGATACACTCACAACGGTCACAGTTCCATCAATATTCCGTCATCGGTTTAATAGGAACGTAAGCTGATACTTTTTTCATTTATCCTCCAGGAAATACACCATTCTGATGTTAGTCACGTTCATCTGTTACCATGGCAACACAATGCATCGCAATCTCATCTTTCCTGTGATCATAAAGTTCGATTAATTTTGACAAAGTTGCCTGATGATACAAATTGATACCTGTCGTTCGTCATTATAAGGAGAGAATGTCATATCGCTGGAGTAGACTGTTCGAGATGATAGGTCCTTCATGACTGTTTCACTTTCATCCATTTCATGTGTCTTTACAAAGGTTAAATGGAGATGTTATTTCAGAAGGTTTCAAGACTCGGAAACAGTTTGGAGTAGAAGCAAGGATAACATATTGTTCAGGCTGGTTGGTTTGTTGTTTAACGCCGCACTCAGCAATATTCCAGCTATATGGCAGCGGTCTGTAAACAATCGAGTCTGGACGAGAGAATCCAGTGATCAACAGCATGAGCATCGATCTACACAATTATGATACGATGACATGTGTCAACAAAGTCAGCGAACCGTACCATCCGATCCCGTTAGTCGCCTCTTACGACAAGCATGGGTTGCTGAAGACCAATTCTAACCCAGATCTTCACGGGTCTGTTGTTCGGGATAGCGAGTGATTTAGCCACAGGGTTACCTGAGAAAGTACAAAAATCTGTACTTTAGTGAGAAAGTGTAATCTCAAGTATAACATGTGTTGTATAACGTATGCTACAGTAAGGGAGTATTGGTTTAGGCCGCGTTTAGTAATACTCTAGCAAAATCACGGAAGTGGACACTGGAAACGTACATAAAGACTTGCTCTGTCATCGTATCGCATGATGACAATCACTGACTTGTCTGGTCCAGACTCGATTTGTTTGCAAACAACATCGTACAGCTGTAATACTGCTGGAACATAAATATGTTCATGATACAGTCACAATTGTAGAATCGACTCTGTTTTTAGCAGAGATTTCTTACGAATGTGGAAAGGGTTTTGTCGCTTCTATTTTTTATTATTATTAAATGATCATATCTCTTGAAAGGACAATGGCGGGCTCACGCATCAAAGTTGTAGTGGAGGGTGAGTGAGTGAGTGAGTTTACTTTTACGCCGAGTTTAGGAATATTCCAGCAATATCACGGCGGGGGACACCAGAAATGGGCTCCACACATTGTACCCATGTGGGGAATTGAACCCGGGCCTTCGGCGCTTTAACCACCAGTCCACCCCATCGCCGCTGGAGGGTTGGACTGGCTTGATTGTGTGTTGCCTGGGGGGAAGGGTGGGTTATAGTGATCGATGGATGTGTGGTGGGTGGAGGTGTTTCACAATGACACACCGACACCCGACACACACACCGACTATATTGGTTCTATGTAAGACCTTTGCTTATTGAATGAGTTGGGTTTTATGCCACCCACTGTTTTTCCTTATTCAAGAATATCATTGTCACCAGAAATTATACCCATGTGCCGAATCGAACCCTGCCTTTGATCACTGTGACCACTAGGTTACCCCACCATGATGGTAAGGGGAGACATAACTGATCGTTCAATAGGCAGATTGGTTGACCTGGTTGATGTCGTGTCACTACATTAACGACGTAGACGTTGTTCATAATATCGATCACTTAATCGATATTAATATATATATATATTAATAGTCCTTTACATGACGTGATGTTCACAATGGGGCGGCGTTAAACAGAATGCATACACACACTGCAAGACACCCATGTCTCAAAATATACAGAACTTTTCACACCTTCCTCTGGGTGTGAAGCCTTGAATGTCGAAGAACTTGTGAGCAAGAGTTGGATGACGCTCCAAACAGTTCAGGTATATTGCTTCATAAATACTGTCAAACACGTTCAAATGGAAATTTAGCACTATTTAAATTAAAAAGATAGTGCTTGTACACTGAAGATGTTGCACTATGGAAACGTGACAAACTGGTGACTGGAATGTCATTGTCATGCTTTTCAGTGAGTTTTGTTTTACGCCGCTTTTAGCAATATTCCGGCAACATCACGGCGGGGGACACCAGAAATGGGCTTCACACATTGTACCCATGTGGGGAATCGAACCCGGGTCTTCGGCGTGACGAGCCAACGCTTTAACCACTAGGCTACCCCACCGCCCCTCTGGTTGTTTTAAGGGGTGCCAAGTTAATATAGGAAAGATCAAGAATCAAGATGACACAAGTTTGCTTCTTTTGTGTCTCTAAAAACTACGTACACATCAACAAGGGCGAACTCACTATCCGTCTCTGATTTGCGCACCTTAGCCGAAACAGAACTCGCCGATCGGGAGTTCGATTCAAAGAAATTAGCTGTAATTATTATAGTGAAGGTTCAATATATTATATTTATGACCCACGTTTTACGTCGATCCAGTGCAGTAAGCATAAATCACGCACAATATCAACTGTTTTCAGGTTTCAGTAGAAATATCCTGAGGGCACTGAGAAGGCTATAACTGGCATGCAGCTATTTTTTTAGAAAGAAAACCCAACATGCTTGTCGGACGCTGAATACATGATATATATTTCTATGGCCAGTTACTGTAAATAAAGGCAACACACGCCCTTTTATAATGGGATGAAAGCGATTTCTGTATCTGCATATGTTAATTAATCATCATCAAAATAGTGATTAAACCAGGTGTCCGTTAAAAGATGAATGTACCTTGACTAACTGGTGGCATTCGTCATGAACATATGTAAAGGCTAGTTAGTTGTTCACCCCAAAAATTTTGAAAGGCTCACACATTATGACTTTGGTCTCCGTGTCTTGGCATGAGCTCTTAAGGTTTCTTAAGAACACGTGACGTGTCATTAAATAGAATTTTTCAAAACGTTTAGTTCATATCTTCTAACTGAATTGTGGTTATGGACTGGGTCGCTAGGGGCCCTAGCGGTCAAAGCGTTCAATCGTCACGCCCAAAACCCAGATTGGAGTCCCCACGTGGGCATAACTGTTAAAGCCTATTTAGTGTCCTCAGCACCAATATTGCTGGAATATTGCTAGGAGAGTCGTAAAACTACTCTCACTCACGCGTCAATCTGTGGGACACGGGTGGTCCAAGAACCTACGATCGTGGGCGCGAATTTCGTTTCAATATTTATGGAATATTGCTCAGAGAGGCGTAAAACTACTCTCAACTTGTGGGACACGGGTGATCCAAGAGCCAATGATCGTGGGTGCGAATTTTGTTTCGCACAGAACCATATCGTGCTCGAGGGTTTCACCAAAATGGTAAACGTTCAGAATTATTTTGGCCTTTCCGTCCTCTCCAATATGAAAGGCCTTGAACATAACCGAAATTCTGAAAACACTTATTCTTCACTGGTATCCACAAGCTAAGCAGTTTCCACCACAACCTACATAGCTTTTGGAATGAATCGATTATGAAATGGCTGTATTATGTTTTTAACTACCTTTTGTGACAGATTGTATCATCATTTACACAATATATATTCATTATATAATTCATAAATACAAATCTATACATTGCATGTTCATAGATGATTCATACACTAGCATGAGTAGACACTGAATATGGCGTTAAAACATTAAAACAGTGGGTGAGTTAAGTTTTACGCCGCACTCAGCAATATTCCAGCTGTATGACGGCGGTCTGTAAATAATCGAGTCTGGACCAGACAATGCAGTGATCAACAGCATGAGCATCGATCTACGCAATTGGGATACGATGACATGTGTCAACCAAGTCAGCGACCCTGACCACCCGATCCCATTAGTCGTCTCTTACGACAAGCATGGGTTACTGAAAATCAATTCTAACCCGGATCTTCACGGGTCAAAACAAACCATGGATCTTTAGTCTAAGAAACCGCCTCTGTTCATCGAGAAACGGGTACCCGGTAGGTTTGTGTCAGTTAAAAAAATATTGTAACTCATAACATATGTTATATTTGGGATTACACTTTCTCAGTAAAGCAAAGATTCTAGTACTTTTTGGGTTGAGTCCCATCCGGGATTCGAACCCATACCCTCAGAGTCAGGCACCTAATCCCCAAGCACACAAAGTCAGACGCCTAGACCGCTCAGCCACCGCGGCTTCCACGTCTGTAACTCACGACGTTATTTTCAAAATTAACTTTGGAGGAGTTGTCTTTCTTTCTTTATTTCGTTAGTATGCCACAAATATGTAAGAGGCAACTTGAATCAAATGTATTTCCTGTTAACTTTAGCGGCAGAATATTATTTTAACCAAGGCTTCACGACTGGTATTTCTCTGAAAGAATGTGGCTATTTAAAAGAAAAAAACCTACCCATCTTGTTTTGTGATCGGTATGTTTCTCTTTTCAAACCTAAAGTAAAAATATTTATAATGCATTATATTTACAGAAATTTAATTAATGATAAATAATTATCATTATTAATAATAATACCCAGTTTCCATTAAAAACGAAAAAACGGTGAGCTCTATGGGTAAACCCATGGGAATGTATAATGTGCTCCACGGTCGGGATTCAAACCACGACCTGCGGATCCTGACACGTCTAAGGGAGGCCATTTGATATTTGAGTTGCGTCTCCCCACTCCAGTACGCTTCAGCAAATATTCAAGCGATGCCAGAAGGGTGAAGGTCACGTGAATTACGACGTTACGTGGATGGCGAGAATGAATCATACATACTTCATTGATATTCTCATCATTAATGTAACCAGCAAAGTGTAGATGTTATCTTGTTTCACATAAATTATCGTTTCATTCTTGAATTACGCTGATGATGATTGCCCCACGACACAAGGAAGAAGGATCGATGGAACGGTGAAGATTTATGGAACATTTCCAAAATTACCTAACCTCTTAATGCTGTTCTGAAGACACGTGACGAGAAGCGCGTCTACTCTGTAACGCTAATCAGTGATGAATTACTGACTTCCCTGATGAGGATTACAATAAAGCATCACACGGATGAGGATGATGGTGCATGGTTATATAACACGAAGTTTAATGAAATCACCTAGAAACCAATAATTTATCTTCAGGCAGACATGGACATTTTGTTGAAGAAATAGTTCATAAGTAGAAATGTTCATTGTTACAGACTGACTGACTGACTGAGTTTTGGTTTTACGCCGCTTTTAGCAATATTCCAGCAACATCACGGCGGGGGACACCAGAAATGGGCTTCACACATTGTACCCATGTGGGGATTCGAACCCGGGTCTTCGGCGTGACGAGCCAACGCTTAAACCACTAGGCTACCCCACTGCCCCATTGTTACAGAAGAGAGGAAATTTTCGAAAAGTACAATTCCGAGCTGAACACCGTTGTGTCAAACATTTGATGTGTCGAACTATCGCTGTCGAATGTACTATGTCGAATTTACTATGTTGTCGGCAAAAGAAAAAACAATGTCAGGGTAATTCGAACAAAACATGAAAACACCGTTGTGTCGAATATTTCATGTTTCGAACTGTATTTGGAGTCGAACGTACTTTGTTGTCCGCAAAATGAAAAAAATGCAAGGGTGAAAAAAGTTCGTATCTTGTTTTTGTGAAGAAGGAACTGTCATTTGTTTCGTATTGAAATGAAGAGTGTTATGGCATTTTTTTTCATTATCTCCCAAGAGTCGATGCCGAACTGATTCCATACCTTGAAGCATTGGTGCAAAGACGGTGCATTATCAGCCTTTGGGTACGTTTACGTCGAAATTCTATTGATTATGTTGTGAAGGAGGCAAGATTTCAATCTCGTCGCTCACAAGCACTTATAAGTTTTTCGAGCATTGATCATGTCGTTTAAGAACAGTTTAGAAGAGAATCAATTAGCTTAGAATAGAATAAGTGAAATTGTGTAGTCCAAGGCATTCGTGATCCCTAGCACCCCACGTTTGTCTTTCTCTGGAGATTACAAGGCAGAACAGATCCCAGCACCCCATGAATGTCTCCTTGTGAGGATTACAGGGCAGAATAGATTCCAGCACTCGATGATTGTCTTTCCTTAGAGATTGCAAAGCAGGACAGATTCCAGCACCTCATGCTGATCTCACTGTGACTGACTGAGTTTGGTTTTACGCCGCTCTTAGCAATATTCCAGCAACATCACGGCGGGGGACACCAGAAATGGGCTTCACACATTATACCCATGTGGGGATTCGAACCCGGGTCTTCGACGTGACAAGCCAACGCTTTAACCACTAGGATACACCACCGCCCCGATCTCACTGTGAAGATAACAGAGCAGAACAGACCCCAGCACCCCATGAATGTCTTCGTCTAGATATTACAGAGCAGAACAGATACCATGTTTGTTTTCCTCTGGAGATTGCAGAGCAGAACAGATACCAGCACAAAAATGTTTGTTTTCCTCTGGAGATTGCAGAGCAGAACAGATACCCTGCACAACCATATTTGTTTTCCTCTGGAGGGAGGTTACAGAGAAGAACAGATACAAGCACAACCATGTTGTTTTCCTCTGGAGATTGCAGAGCAGAACAGATACAAGCACAACCATGTTGTTTTCCTCTGGAGATTGCAGAGCAGAACAGATACCCTGCACAACCATGTTTGTTTACCTCTGAGGGAGAGAAGAACAGATACAAGCACAACCATGTTTGTTTTCCTCTGGAGATTGCAGAGCAGAACAGATACCCTGCACAACCATATTTGTTTTCCTCTGGAGGGAGGTTACAGAGAAGAACAGATACAAGCACAACCATGTTGTTTTCCTCTGGAGATTGCAGAGCAGAACAGATACCCTGCACAACCATGTTTGTTTTCCTCTGGAGGGAGGTTACAGAGAAGAACAGATGCAAGCACAACCATGTTTGTTTTCCTCTGGAGGTTACAGAGAAGAACAGATACCAGCACAACCATGTCTGTTTTCCTCTGGAGGTTACAGAGAAGAACAGATACCAGCACAACCATGTTTGTTTCATCTCTGGAGGTTACAGAGAAGAACAGATCCCCAGCACCCATCGCTTGTCTTCCCATGAGGACTACAGAACAGAACAGACCCCAGTACCCAGGGATTTCTTTTTGAGCAGACTACAGGACAGAACAGATCCCCCAGTGCGTGTGTCACTAAGAAAAGTTCTTAATTTTCATTTTTGCTTCTTTAATGAAGAATCACGATTTCCAATACACGTACACAATAAATACCTAATTAACTATCAAACTGGCTCACTGACCTTCCAGTGTGGTCCAGCAATATGCTGACAGCAGATCGAAATCACAATGAAAACCATCTCCTTCTGTTGCCACACCAGCATCCCAAATCAGTATTCATAACACTCCATAGATTCGATCTCCCAACAGAATACGGAACATATTTTGGTTCCCAGGATTGTTGGAACTAAGGCCCGTGCCAGACACCATTCCTGAAAGAACAAGGCTTCCGCGATGGATTTATTGAATGGCCACATTTGTTAGTCCCGGCAACAGATCAATGGAGGCCATAACCGTTGTACCTCTGCGTATTTTATTCTCCGAAGTATGTTGGTTACTCTCCTCCATGACGTTGGTTGATCACTGCTTGCGGCTCTGGGTCGGAGCATGAGGCAGCAATTAAGTTGCTGTTGTTGTCGATAATCCAGAGCAGCTTAATTAAGATGATTATTTGAAGTAGGTTTCTATCACCAGAACGGACATGGACATCACGACAGGTGGTTGGTACTGCAGGCTGTGGAACGTGTTAATGTGTGAAACATCAGCGTTTGATGTGCCAGTGATGATGGGGTCTACTATTGATGGTGTTTTACTGTAATGGCATACGAGTTCATGTGTGGGGCAAGTACTTCTGAGATCAATCATGTCCTACGGGTGATTGCGAATGGAGTGGAGCGGCGTGGTGTGGAGCAGAGAGGTGTGAGTAGGGTGGAGTGGAGTGCAGCGGAGTGGAGCGGAGCGGAGAGGGTGGTAGAGCGTAGTGGAGCGGAGGGGAGAGGGATGGGGTTGGGGTGGGTGGAGTGGAGCGGAGTGGAGCGGAGTAGAGTGGAGTGGAGTGGAGTGGAGTGGAGGAGCAGAGCAGAGCGGTGTGCGGAGTGGAGAGCCAGGTTTCACAACGCTTTTAGCGATATTCCAGCAATATCAAGGCGGGTATCACCGGAAAAGGACTTCCCGAATTGCACCCATTAGGGGAATCGAAACCGGTTCTTCTTCTTTATGCTATCCCACTGCCCCTGATTGTTGTCTAAGATATGGGGAGAATGTCCTGTAAAGTAGCCACTGTGAACGTTTTTTTCGTTTCTCAGATGAACAGCTAAATTGCATTATTTACCTTCATTTGTTAAACAGGGGCGGTATGTAGCCTAGTGGTTAAAGCGTTTGCTCGTCACGCCGTAGACCCAGGTTCGATTCCCCACAAGGGTACAATGTGTGAAGCCCATTTTGTATGGTTCCAGAAATGTTTTTAAAAAACTATTTTGAAACATTATGAAAATGTTTCGAAAATGTTTTGTGTTAACTGGGCTCCGCCGTGATATTGCTTGAGCATTGCTAAAAGTGGCGTAAAACCAAAATCGCTCACTATTATAATTGATTTAGTATTGAAGCTATACGTGTGAATGTCCGACTATCATCGCATACATTTTGCAATATCTGTGGACTGACTGTCAGACTTGACACGAAGCGTCAACTCTTATTGGCACACACAGGGTTGTCTCCCCTGGTAGCGATAGTGGCGTGAAGGGGAGACCTGTGGCTGCGTGCAAGGAAAACATGAATTACATATAGTTCGTGCAAAACAAACCCGACACTGACAACTGTTGCAATATAACTCAAGAGAGAGAAACCCTGGCCTGGCAGTATATCTTGGTTACAGTACAATTATGTCAATATTATTCACATACAAATGGCTACAAATTGCTGAGATGGCTCAATTTAGCTGTCTGTTGGTTGCCAGGGGATAGGTTTCAACGTTTGTTCATGAAGATCGGTGGTTGTCGTATTTGCACAGTGATGAATGTAATGTTCCGATTCCATATATCAGAAACGTTTCGCCATGATACGATTGTCACGTGTCGGTTGTCATTTTCAATATATGTTATCAAGATAACCTAATAGCCACAGACATAGGCCTAGGGATGATAATTTTAAAAAGCTGAAAGATTTACAACCATGCCCACAATAATTATAGTTACCACGTTGAGTAATGACACATCAGGATTACATGTCTTACATCAAGTCGGTTGGTTGGTTGGTTTGTTGTTTAACGCCGCACTCAGCAACATTCCAGCTATATGGCGGAGGTCTGTAAATAATCGAGTCTGGGCCGGACAATCCAGTGATCACAATTATGATACGATGACATGTGTCAACCAAGTCAGCGAACCGTACCATCCGATCCCGTTAGTCGCCTCTTACGACAAGCATGGGTTGCTGAAGACCAATTCTAACCCAGATCTTCACGGGTCTGTTGTTCGGGATAGCGAGTGATTTAGCCACAGGGTTACCTGAGAAAGTACAAGAATCTGTACACAATTGGGATGTGTCAACCAAGTCAGCGAGCCTGACCACCCGATCCCGTTAGTCGACTCTTACGACAAGCATGGGTTACTGAAGACCAATTCTATCCCGGATCTTCACTGGTTTTTTACGTCAGGACAGGTAACATCAACACACAGTAAACTCTTAAAGCTACATGTACATAACGTGTAGAGAATTTACACCGCCAAGACATCAGAGTTATATGATGGCGACCGGAATATTGACGTGAATATGTCCAGTTCTATTCTACAACATATATGACAAGTTTCTTCATAACGATGTCATATTAACGTTAACATTGAAAACAGGTAGACTGTCATACCGATGGATGGACAGGTATTGAATCTATCCGATGAATTTTTTTAATTCTTCTGAATACAATGTAAATGTAAAATGAAATTCGTCAACAATGTCCTGAATATCAAATATATTACACTGTGAGTGTATTGTTTCGTATTCCAAATACGATGGTCAAACAATGACACCTTGTGACCAACAGCCAGCGTATCCTGTACGGAACAAGGGACACAAAACGCTGTGTACAACCTGGAATATGGGGATTCCAACTGAATAGAGGAATACCAGTTCAAAGCAACTCAAATATAAATAGTCGCATCTGTCATAACCATTCACGTTAAAAATGATTAGTTCAAGAAAATCATGGACAATATTCAATTCAACTCTGGTTTTACGGACAATTTTCATTGTTTGATGGAAGTATTGTTTAAAATGTCTTGAAAGGAGTCCTGTGTCTATCAATGAATGAAGAACTGAACTTAAGCTTCATCCATATTACTCCAGTTCCTATCGTTTCGGACCGCCTCCGTGGTGTAGTGGTTAGAGCGTCCGCCCGGAGAGCGGATGGTCGCGGGTTCGATCCCCGACCGCGTCATACCAAAAGACGTTCAAATATGGTACTTGTTGGTCCCTGCCTGACGCTCGGCATTAATGGGTACAAGGACTGGTCGGCTCGGAGTCAGTATAATGTGTCTGAGTGGGGTATTCAAGCTTCACTGCGGCATGGTATCTCAGTGGGCTAGCACTTAAAACCAGCTTAAGTCTGGGCTAGTACAAGCAGCCGCACATACACATACACACGCATGCACGTCGTCATATGAGCGAAATATTCTCAAGTACGACGTAAAACCCAATTTCACCTCATCTCACCTCCTATCGTTTCGGTACTAGTTGGTGCTTGTTATCGATATACTGTAACAAGGAGTAATCTTTGTATCACACAGATTTTACAGATAGATGGTTGCGTGATGGTAACGTCATGGTTGGAACAAAGGAGTGAAATATGTTATTAACTTCCTACACAAACAAGAGTCACCATGAGCCCGCCACACACACAAATGCACACCTGACACACTTATGAGGTCACTCTACGCTCAGTTGTGATCACACTAAACTTCAGTGTATTTCATCCAACTTTAAACATTTAATTGTTTGACACAAACTCGATCAATGGTTTGAATTTATTAAAATTCGTTTTAATATTTTCAACCATTTCAAGAATTTATGTTCACAGCAGAAATAGAAACACTGAATTCTACGTTATGTTAACCCATTACCGAAGAAAGCCATTGTAAATACACCATTTCTTTCCTCAGGACATTTTTCATTTTGGAGAGGAGGCATAAATATTCTGAAAATATACAGACGACCCGCAGCGAGAAAATCGAAATGTCGTACTCAGCATAAAACGGAAAGGGGAAAGAAGGAAGCAGACACAATTGGTAGTCAGTACGGTTATCCAATCAGGCTAATGTGATCAGTAGGGGGGCCTTCTTATCCGCTAACCCAGTCAGGGATGCCACGAAAACTCTTCAATTGGAAGACAAATTTGTGTTGATCAGGAAAGACTTTTCTGTCGTTGACGTAACGCCTTCACGTGGAATGAGCCTTCATCTTTTTTTTCTGACATTTTGTTTAATTCAAAACTACACCAGAATGAAAATTGGAGTTCACATCACGTCTTTCGTCCTAGAGTAAATTCGGTCAAAAAGTGTTTAATCTCATCAGCGAGAGGTAAATATGGTAGAGTTCTGAACTGCGTGGTAATTAAAGTTGTGTATGGTGGTGTTTTGTGTGGACAGGCTGACACATTAGTGTGAGGAGTATCTGAGTTTCTTTTTCGGGTTGCTGGAATTTGAAAGGTTGAGCGGAACACCATTTGCTTCCCGACCGGTTCGTGCGAAAAACTCCCAGTCTGTTTGTGCCACCTGAGATCAGCAGTTAGGTGAGGTCAGTCGCCTGCAGCAATTGAGCGCCCATGAAGGTCAACTAAACAAAATACAAGCGTGTGAGAACGTTTTCGTCGCATTAGTAATAAGTTCGTGCTACAGCATGAAATGAAACTGATTTTAGAGTTGGAAATTGCATGAATGCAAATATATGGTAAGAAATAATAAAATGTATTATCCATATTAAATGTTTCTTTTATTAAATTAAATGAATATCATAGAAAAATGTCTGTAAGACATGAAGCTCATAGAACAAGTATTTTAAGAAAGTAAAACTAAACTGCACAAGGAACTGTACCTCTCAGCATATTTTATCATATGTTTGATTTTCTATTAAATATATCTTTAATTGAATCAAACATGAAATCGCGCTTAGTCAGATCAGTTTTACTTTTTTACATATAATTTGATTTCAGACTTTCAAAGATTACAAACGTTTCATAACACATGTGATGGGTGTGTTAGACATGCTATCTTTTACATTCAGTTTATTCCTTTCGGTACATATTTGTAGGATCTCAAACACAGTAGGTGAAAATTCATTACTTATCCCTTTTTTCATTTGAACCAATATGTTTCACCCAGCCACCTATAGCTTATTACAGTCTGTCGCAGATATAAGTGATGGTTAAACATGCATAATCGAATTTAACATCAGTTCTTTCATTGTTCAGTAACCCATTAAACTACGATCTCGGTGTATTTCAAACTCACCATTTCACTAAAACTCCCCATATAACAGCTTGTTAAAGATCTTTAAATTCTAATAGGCAATTATCAGATTGTAAGTCTATGTCGGTAACATTATCCTCATCAGAGTGTATTTGTCTATGTTCAGTTTGGGTCAATGGTTGATGACCCTCAAGAGATCTAACATTTGAAACACAACCCGCGTGTATGTTCAGTGCATGAAATGATATTCTGATAAAGCTACACCAATTGTGATCTCTGTAATTTGTATATACAGTGGAAATCTGATAAGTAAAATTTCAAGGGACTCAAAATTGTTTACTTATCAGGTATTTTACTTATTCAAACTTATAAAAACCTGCAAACGACAACTATATGCATGTATATGTATGCGCATGTAACAATGAACGACTTATCAGGGAGGGCCAGTATAATAGTGTACAGTAGTAGATATATAAATAAAATAGGTAAAGAAAATAGAAAGAAATATGGCAGAACACGAATGTCTCCCCTTCGCGTTTCAACTTTATCTTCAGGGAGATATCACAGTTATAGGTCTCCATACTTGGATGTTTACATTTACTACCAATGGCGAAACCAACCTGCGAGAAAATAAAGAAACAACCAGAGCGAACCCCATTGTGGACAGGATTCTGCCGCGTCCAGGGGACAAAACTCTGTACAGAAACTACGATCCTAACCTGAAACTTGTTGACTTATGTTGAGGAAGAATTTCACTGTACAGGGCACGTGCATGCACGTCGCTATATGCAATATTGCCCTTCAATTTCCTACCATGCTCTTATGCCGGTCTAAGGATTTAATCTTCTAGGACCAGAAGACCCCTGATGCTTCAGGGGTAGGTTAAGTTCCAACTTGTCCGACTGATTGCGTGGGTAAGTAGGTTATCAAGCGGCTGCAGTCACCATGCACTTTATTGCTGATTCCCTAGAACTGATCACAATCTCAAATCAGTTCTCACACTGTGATCCAGCTGTCTCGTTACCCGACGTCATTTTACACCAGAACAGCTTCATGTGTCCTTCTCATACATCGGTACCCGTCATGATGGTGTTTTATTGTGGTGTCCAGGACGAGGTAGCTTCCTGTCTTAGGCATCGTTGAGGTCGTTTAACAGTCCGGGTAAAAAGGAAAGATTACGTGCTCAGAGACATTAATATACGTTTTTAAAGAGTGTTTAATTACGGTTCCTCCTCCCGAAAACCTCACGAATGTGAAACGAGATTTTTATATACCAAAAATGTTTTATGTCGCTTAACTTCTTGTCGTTGTTAATTGCTGGAAATATACCGATGCACCGCAACGTTAAAATAATCAGTTACCTATTTGTGTATTTGCTTGTGCCTCATGCTTGTCAGACAGACAAAATAGCGAATAGTGTTATCAAAATGCCTGTTACATGAAAAGAAATCTTTTCGGAAGTCCATATGACATACTTATGTGTTCATGAATCACTATCAAATATTGATGATTAGAAGTGTTTATGTATGTGTGACCCGGGATGGGAGGCGGGGAGGGGTAGGGGAGGCACTTATCCCCAACCCACAGAAGGGTAAATCACTTGTTCACCTGACAACAGGGTAGAGAACTGCATCAGACATGGTTTTGCCACTTAGTCGTCAATTTTGGAAAAGTCTTCCTCATGCCAACAATAGAACCTTTTTTGTAATTTTAAAAGCTACAGTATGCCTTTGAATCTTGTAACCTACATTAAGCAACTTTTGAACTGTAGCCATATGACACTCTTCAAAATGTTCGCAGGAAGAGCACGTTCAAATGAATTTAAAAGCTGTTTAATTCAGTATTCAAGAGGTTGGAGGTGAATGTAGACTTTTGAAAAAGCCATCCTTCAAAATCCCTAATGAATGAAACAGAAGATCAGCGCATGCTGTAACGGTTGAATGGGGTGCAGTGAATGAGCTGTATATAGGTAATGGATGTTTTTCTGAAGGCAAATTATAGATAATTGAAACTTGACAGTACATAGATAATTTACCGCTCCCAGTAATTTACCGCCCCGAGATCTCTGCCATCATTGTTCTTCTGAAAATATGTGTTCATCACTGAATAGAATGCCCTCAGTTACAGGGTCCGATCTGCTGACATTAGCACACTTTGGAATATTAGCATCAACAGAAATGTTGAAAACTTCATTGAAGCCTTGAATGTCGAAGAACTTGTGAGCAAGAGTTGGATGACGCTCCAAACAATTCAGGTGTATTGCTTCATAAATACTGTCAAACACGTTCAAATGGAAATTTAGCACTATTTAAAATTAAAAAGATAGTGCTTGTACACTGAAGATGTTGCACTATGGAAACGTGACAAACTGGTGACTGGAATGTCATTGTCATGCTTTTCAGTGAGTTTAGTTTTACGCCGCTTTAGCAATATTCCAGCAATATCACAGCGTGGGACACCAGAAATGTCCTTTCTGGGGAATTAAACCCGGGTCTTCAGAGTGACGAGCTAATACTTTAACCACTGGGCATAAAGGGATCACACGTAGAAAAATATGACATTCCTATAAAGCTTTGATGATTCTAAAATAACTCATTTATAGTTCCAATATTTTAGATTTAATTGCTAGTTTTAAATGGATATCTGTGATACACTAGTAGTTTTACTGTTCTTCGACAACAGGTGTTTTAATTTCTAACTTTATTCATCTTTAATATAATTATAAAATCGTCACGATATGGCTGAAATATTGCCGATGTGACGATAAATATTAACTCACTCACTCACTCACTAAAATAACTTAAACAAAAGACCGGGCGGATTCCCCACATGGGTACAATGTGTGAAGCAGATTTCTGGTGTTCCACGGCGTGATATTGCCGGAATATTGCTAAAAGCGGCGTAAAACCAAACTCACTCACTCACTAAACAAAAGACCATCAATGTCAGAAAGACACAACAATGATACTACGTCCGGACTTTTGCCGTATTCTTAGTTCAGTAATAGAAGTTTAGACTGCTTGATTCGTGTATCAAGGTTTTGCATGAGCTTCAAGAACCTGAATTCTTTCTGTTCTTTCCAATACCAAAGTGTCTGATGACGTCTTGTAAAGGTTCAACAGATGCTCATAGAGAATAGGAACACTCTTTGCCAGCACTAGTTCAAACCAACCAGCGCACGAGATCGTGACCGCCCCTAGGCCTACAATAATATAATTGGGTTCATAAAACTATTTGTAGTGTACATGCATGTATACTGTATAATTCTGTGCAAGCTTCTGCGAATGTTTTATTCCCAAAATATATTATATCTTTCCGTTTATCACTACTGATATTGTTTTTCATTCTTCTATTTTCTAACATCGACATCTAACCTTTGTAAGATTACATTGTAATATAACACTAGACTCTCTGGCGTTGCATAAACCTCAACTCTCTGGCGTTGCGTTGGCATCACTTAGTATAGTAGATATAGTACAAGTCAGGAAGAACGTGAAACTCTTAGCAGACTTTAAAGACGTAAATGAAAATTAATATGCGTCATAAGTTTACATATTTACTTGTTACATACCATGTATGACATTTTATATTATCTCAGACTTGATACAAAATACTGAGTGAAAATAGCAAAAGATCACGTCAACATTTGTCTTCTGTCGTTGGTGTATATGCTTCGACATACAAATTATCGACACATGATGTTACACTGGGGGTACACGGGTAGAAGACACGGGTTCGATTCCTCACATGGGTACAATGTGTAAAGCCATTTTAGGTATATGGTCCGTGATATTGCTGGATTATTGCTAAAACAATTCTCACTCACTCACTCACTGATATTCCCCTTAATTTCAACTATCAGTTTCCTCTCGAATAGAGACAACTTTACAAGAAACATTGAATTGAATCAGTTGTATTTTAAAGTCTTCTCTTCTCACGCTTGATAACACTTGTCGGACGTGTTAATAGTCATTACATAGCATTAAAATGACTTCTTATATCAATATGGTAATATACAAACAAGATATATAGGCGTAATTTTAACATAGACATAAATAAGATTCTGTTCCTTGTGTGCAATATGTAAAGGCACGGCCGACGTCCGCAAAGCAACAAAGCATTGGCAAGAGTCACAGATATTCGTATCAATATCATATTGATGATAACTGTTCGCAAAACCCAGACAAATTTATAATGTTTTTGATGAAATGTCAACCCGATGCATTGTCGCTTCATTACGTCTAAACTCAACTTCAACTTTGATCTGCCTAATCTGTCAACAAAAACACCGGAGGGACAACGATTTCTGATTAGGGTTCCTTTGGCTTCGCTATGTCTGATAGATTCCATTCAAATATCATTTGTTGCTCTAACGCATGTCCATAAAATTAATTGCTTCTTTGGATGCCACGATTGGTACATGGAGAACTCGGTCGACCATTGCGGATAATGAAAGAGACAAGACATGCCCATATCTATCTTCAGATCACACACGAATGAAGCCACAGTTTCTCGTAACATTGTGCAGTGAATTTAATGATGGTTCCCACAATAGCCATAACCTAAAATGTGGTTCTGATCGAAAACGTCCGTTGCAAATATGCATTTTGTGGACATGCTCTGATCTGTTACCCACTATCAATGTCAATCTTTGAATGGTGTCGGTTTTAGTGAAATTACCATCATGCTTCTAACTATACTCTATTTTATATCACGTTTGTGTAGTATAGTATAGTACAGTGTAGTGTTTTATGGAGGTTGGGTCCCTCCCGGTATTCGAACCACCACTCTCAGATAGAGGCACCCAAACCACAAGAACACAAAGTCAGCGATCTAACCCCCTCAGCCACTAAGGCTTCCAGATATTGATGGTCCAACATTTGGTAGTCTCAATCACATACTTTGTGTACCCCAGTAACAACAGTAACTTGGTAAGGCTTCCGTGGCTCTGACTATGTATGGGTTGAAAAGTTGGACTCCGCGGTGGATTGGAAATGAATGCCATACTGCTAACTGAATTTCTAAATCAATGCTTTAAATACTTCTCTATATCTATGTTCCTTCAGCTTTGAAATATCATAAATATGTTTCACCCATGTTTACTGTTTAAAACAAGATGGACAAATATTGTCTGATTGATTCCCATCAAGTCTGCCATAATCAAACCCGCAGAGAGAAGACCGAATTGGACATGACCAACTATTGTTTGCATAAGAGAAAGAATACGTTAATTATTTAGACCCATGAAACGCAGTAATTCATCATACTGCCGTAGATGATATAAAGCCAGATCTGATTACACAATGCATAAATACATACAGGCTTTCCTCCTACGTTAAGCGAACAGGCTATAATGGACATGTAATTCGAATACTGCACAATGCGGTGTTAAAACCATCTCACTTCTAAAATACTCAGTGATGTTTTAGTTTTCAGCTTTGTGTACCACTATCCCAAACCACAAACTTAGGGAAACGCTTAATTTCTAATACATGTGACACGTATCTGGTCCCGTTGTCTTTGTTTGTTTGTTGTTTAACGCCGCACTCAGCAATATTCCAGCTATATGGAGGCGGTCTGTAAATACTCGAATATAGAACACTTTTTCATGGATAACAACTTCTTTATTTCGTGAGTGCGACGTTTCGATACAGATTCTTGTACCGTTGTCAAGTAGGAGTGCGTGAGTATCGAAACGTCGCACTCACGAAATGAAGAAAGTCTGATTCTTTATTATCGAATGGTATTGGCAAAATAAAACAATGAGATCATGCTCTGATAATGTTCAATAAGGGTTTCACTTTGCATGGAGCAGTTGTATCAATGAATCCAATGAGTGGCAGCATGGAGCAGTAATGATGGCAGAAAGAATGAACAAAAAAGAAAACTGATATGTTATGCTCTTCGCCTGACAATGGATAAATAAAATCAATACAGTTTCTACTTGCCTAGTTCTTTATGAATCTGGGTTCTAAGTGAGGAAGTGAAGAATATTGTTTATTTACTGTTTATAATCCAAATCAGAAACTCCGCTTACATCGTTTGTCACCTACATTTAGATGACACATCGTGATGTGATGCTAAATGATTTATGTGCATCCAGCAGTGTAAGAACACTTGGCACTGACCGAGCCTTTCCTCGTAGATCCCTGCTTTAGGGTTTAACCAAGAAATAAACAACTATGCCCCTTATCAATTCAGGATTTTCTCTATGAGACACAGTTTTATAACAGAAATAATGTTCAAGGATACTTTATACCAAACTCACATGTTCATGATAGGAATGTCTGAGTATAGGCAGTTATGGCCTCTACATATACGACGGAACCCTATCATATCATGGCTAACGAGCAGCTGTCAAAACAAATCAACACAAATGAGAAATAAAGTACAATGCGTCTTGGAATGGGTTTTATAGTGTAAAGGTTGGATTGCAAGGTAAAAAACCTTCTCTATGTATCCAAATCCCTCTTTACAGCTGAAGTAGCACTGTCAATAAAAAAACATGAGAGTGAAATCGGGCAAATAGATAGTGTAGTATTACCAATGAAGACAATGGAGAACAAATCAGCAAGGAATAACTTAAATAAATGCCAGTTGTAAAAACGACACTTCAACAACTGTGCATACATTCCTGCGTTAAATCTCTCCGTAATTCGTTTCTTCAGCTAAAGATTTTGTACAGACCTTCATCACGGTTTTTACAAACCACATATCGCCTGAAGGTGTAATCTTAATAAACCTACAATGAATGCAAGTTCAAGATCAGAACACAGTTTCCTGAGTCAGTATCATAAACTCAAAGAGCCATCATTCTATGTTCTGCTCACCGACAAAAGGCTTCCAGGCTTGAGGATAGCATGCATGTATACAACATACCTTCTGACCGAACCAGACAATTCGGGGTTTTATTAAATACTTACTTTTCTAATTTTTATCCTCTTCTACCTTTACTTACAGGGACGCCACGGAAACTCTTCAATTTGAAGACAGGTTTGTGTTGACAAGGTACGATCTTGACGTAACACCTTCACGTGGAGTGAGACTTCATGTATTTTTCTGACCTCTTGCTTAATTCAAAACTGCACAAGAATGAAAATTGGAGTTCACATCACGTCTATCCTCCTAGAGAAAATCCGGTGAAAAAAGTGTTTAATCTCATCAACGAGCGGTAAATATGGAAAAAGTTTTGTGTGGACAGGCTGACAAATTAGTGTGAGCAGTATCTGAGTTTCTCTATTCGGGTCACTGAAATTGGAAAGGTTGAGCACAACACCATTAGCTTCTCGACCGGCTCGTGCAAAAAACTCCCAGTCTGTTTGTGCCACCTGAGACCAGCAGTTAAGTGAGGTCATGTGCCTGCTGAGGTTTAGAGTTGGAATTTGTATGGTCCAAATATATGGTATATATACTCTCAGTTCATCATATGTTTGATTTTCAATGAAATATATCGTGTGTCAGTTAGTGGTATCAAACAAATCAATTCGCACTTAGTCAGATAAGTTTAATTCTTTACATAAAAATTGAGTTCACACTTTTGAAGATTGCATCTTTGCATTATACATAAACTGCTGATGGGTATCTTAGACATCTCATCTTTGAAACTCTTTCTCTTTTCATGGATTTGTAGCATTTCACAGGAGTTGCAGTTTTATTTCTTACATATGGTAACATTATATTATCCATGCTAAATGCTTCTATAAATTTAATAAATCAAGAATTAAAAGAGTATTTACATTTGAGGAAAATATCCCTGAGATATGAAGCTCATAAAACACATCTTTTTGTGAAAGCAAAACTAAACTCTGGCGTAAAACAAACTGTACCTCTGAGCATATTTTATCTTATGTTTGACAGAGATCGGGTTATCAGGCCTATCTGACATTATTTCACATTAAAAGCTACAGGAGCCTTTGAATCTCGTGAGCTTCATGAAGCAGCTTTTAAACTGTAGTCGTAAGACACGCTTTAAAATTTTCATGGAAAGAATACGCTCGATTGAACTTTAAAAGCTGTGTAATTCAGTATCCAAAGGTAGGAGGTACTGGGACATTGGTAGACGAAAGGTGAATGAAGATTTTGAAAAAAATAAGTCATCCTTCAAAGTCCCCAAAGAATGAAAAATATAATCAGCGAATCATGTTACGGTTGAAGGGGGTACAGTGAATGACAGCATACATAGATACTGCTGCATACATTTGTTTTCGATGGACTTTACATTTAGTCCAAATAATGTATTGTCAAGGATGCTTCTCTGAAGGCACATTATAGATAGTGGAAACATGACGGTGCATTATAGATATCCCAATAATTGACCGAGATGCCTGCCTCATGTAGAACAAAGTAACACGTTCTGCACATAATGAACGTGAGGCACACAATTGTATAAGTCAATGTAAGCCAAGCCATCAAATGGCCATCTTTCATCGGATGAGTTGTGATTAAAGAATAAGCTCTTGCACTGACCGTACGTGCAGCACAAATTCTAATGCTTCTGCAATCCGGAGTACTTATCGTGATGGAACTGATTTCCGTGCGATCAAACAGCGTTATCTCTAGGATACGAGTCTAATATATAGCAGATTGATGGAACTTCATGAGGCTATGAAAAAAGTGATGTCTTTGGGATAACACGAGATCGTGACAAAGTGATGTCAATAGTCGTCTATCTTTCCTGCAGCTCGACTAACATTTCGAGCTATCAAATCCTGATATATAGTGAACATTTCGCAGATATGACACTTGTTCGCTTCACACTAACAGGTAACCTACATACTGGCGAGATACACACAACTAATGATCAAACAGCACCTTTTTATAGAGCGTATATAATTATAGTACATTATTGGGAGGAAATTGGTCCAAGTGGCAAACACTAATGGTGGCCCTCTATGTGTATTAATGGGAATTTGCCAAATATAAAATGATAGCACCTACAACAACCAGCGACCATCCACTGTCGAGTTGTAGTGCCTTTACATTCGGTAGTGTGAAGGTATGGTCTACGCAAATGGTAACTGGGCAGATACAATACAGCTATTGTTAAATGAGCATGTGCCTTTGTCAACTGAAGCCCTTGGTGCTTTGGTCTGTCCAAGACACCAGGAACAGAACATATTGGAACAAGCATATGTATTCATCTATTCCCTAATGTCTACATATAAGGAGTTAAGGTGTGGCCAACCCACATCAACACTGCCTTATATACTAGCCACATAAAGAAACTGTGCATTGTCAAAATATTATCCCAGTTGATAAGTACGATAACAATGTCAAAGGTACATATAAACTTTAATGGAGGGATCATGAGACCATAACAATTCGGGAGAATTTCAATTGAAAAGTCAATCACAATGACGTCACGAGTCCACAAGCGGGACAGGGGTCAAACGACCATGTCACAAGCTCAATAACGGGTATGTCCACCATCGGCATTGAGAACAGCAGTGCATCGACGACGCATAGAGCCTATCAAACGTGCAAGGAAGGCTTGTGGGATGTCACGCCAGATTCTCTCAAGTTCTGTTGCAAGGTCAATGACGTTACCTGGCGGATGAGGAAGACGGCTTAGACGTCGATCCATCTCGTCCCAAACATGCTCTATCGGGGAGAGATCCGGTGAATTTGCAGGCCAAGGCAGGAAGTCAACGTTGTGGTGTTGCAAGAAATCCATAGCAACCCTTGCCGTATGAGGGCGGGCATTGTCCTGTTGGAATGTTAACCCAGGGCCATGACGTTGAAGAAAAGGAATTGCCACAGGTCGAAGAATCTGATCCCTGTAGGCCACACCAGTTAAGTTGCCCTGAACAATCACCAAAGGAGTTCTTGGCGTGCTGTTATCATCACGGAACCACCACCAAAGCGATTCCTCTCCAAGACACAGGCCTGTGCATAACGTTCTCCCACGCGTCTATAGGCACGTTGACGTCCATCACTATGGGAAATGTTAAACCTGGACTCATCTGTAAAAACAACATTTCTCCACCAAAACAAGGGTCTGCGGACATGATTTCGGCACCACATTCGGCGAGCTTGTCGATGACGTTGTGTCAGGATAGGCCGTATGGCGGGACGTCGTGGTCTGATCCCGTGATGACGTAAACGTTGTCGAACTGTGTTGGGGTGGATACGGCGAAGTCCTGGGATGGTTCGGGCAGTCATCACTGCAGTCTGAAACCTGTGGCGAAGATGGGTCACCCTTATCCATCTGTCCTGTCTTGGCGTTGTTACGTCGGACGTCCAGAACGTGGCCGATCGATGACGTCATTTGTGTTCTGGTAGCGTCTCACCAGTGCAGAAATGGTGTTCTGGTGGCAGTGGAAATGTGCAGCCACTTGTCGTTGAGACATTCCCCCACGGACCATCCCAATGGCCTCATGACGTTGTGCAGACGTGAGCCTTGGCATGCTGTGCGTTTCAATAGCTGTTTAATTTTTTGAACGATCGCAAGGGCAGGGGTTGAGCTTTCCAAAGTGACAGTATTGTGTGGCATTCATTTGCTCTGTTTCTCTTTCCCAGAATGCACGTGCAACAACGTATTGCACGTCTCAAGGACGAACCCACTGACGTCACGGAACGTGGCACGTGCATGCATGTTGGATACATGTCACTAATCTCTGAGTTTAAATCCTTATGTGTCTACACAGGTTTGATAAATGTAGATTTTAAATTTTTGTATGCACAGTTTCTTTATGTGCCTAGTATATAAAACAGCTACTGTTAGAGTCCTTAGTGTAGCGGCCATAAAATGTCCGTGTCCGTGCTGGGATTCGAACCACGGACCTTCTGATTCGAAGTCGGACGCCTTGTCCACATGACCAAAGAGGTTAAACCCGCCAGCAAGCTGACCAGGTAAGGATGTCATCTGTGGGATGACTCCACGCCCTGCGACATTAGCATGGTGTTCTGTCAGTGACAACAGAAAGAGAACATGTTGAAAGAAGCATATCTGCTCAACTATACCTAGTACTCAACACACCTCCTGACAATGACCTAGTACTTGGAACCAGAATATGACAGGGACTTGACTTATATGGAAGTTTATATGTCTGTGTCACTGGATGAAGTCATAACGTTGATGCCGCCCGTGGTGCTATCACAGCCCTCCAGTTCTAACAGCGTTGTGTCTTGATGGCGATTAATGTCAAACGCTCAGAAAAGATAATGAAGTTTTCGTTCACTTTGAACTTAAAATATGATATGTAATCGAAGACACCATGGCGTCAAATTAAAGGCATGCCAGTCATTTCAGTGTGTTCTCAACTGCAAATGACCAGAATTCAATTATAATTTGTCCTGGGGATGTCGTTTCTCATTAAATTGTAAGCTTTTATCTGAATGCCAATGTTGTACACTGACGCATCAATTTGTAAGTCTGCAGTACATTATACTTGGAGGGAAGCCACTCGACTCAAGGAAGCATATGGCAATGTCAGTTAGACCTTGAAGAATTCGTATTGACTACACTGAGTTTAGTTTTACGCCGCTTTTAGCAATATTCCAGCAATATCACGGCGGGGGACACCAGAAATGGGTTTAACACATTTCTGCCCCTGTGGGGAATCGAACCCTGGTCTTCGGCGTGGCGAGCCAACGCTTTAATCACTAGGCTACCCCACCGCCCCAATTCGTATTGAAATGAGTTTAACCGCATTGTAGCAGTTGAATGGTTTTGAATGGCTTTGCATATCCTTGTATAAAGTATAGAGTAAACATTTCACACAAACGTCACTTTTCACATTCCACCAAAGGCCAACAAAGCGTCTGTGTTAATCTTGTACAAAATAATACGAAATATCATTATAATGACAGATGGGAATTTCTGAGAAATAGAGCTTCCTTAATAAACTTTGCACCAGTTAACAAACTATTTATCTTATTACATGTTAGAAGAGTTTTAAACGTAAACATCGTAGGTGAATTACAATAACATCTTGGTATACATTTTGATCTGAGATAGTCATACAATGGACATTTTAGAAGGAAGTGATATTCATCTTCTACACAACCTAATCTTGAGAAATACTGATACCACATAAAAGGCCACATGGCAAAAATTTCAAACACTAATTGGACCAGACACTTCAGCTGAGCACTAGTTGCGCATCAATTAATGTAACCGACAAATCTGGATAAATCTCTATCCATGGATAAATCGACAAAGTTGATATAACATCAACAACCTGTGGTCCTCTACTATTAATGCCTTATGATAAGGAAGTGTAAAGGTAACACCTGCACCCATCATGCCTCTGATTTGATACGGATGCTGTGAATGAGTGAGTTTAGTTTCACGCCGCACTCATAATATTCCAGCTATATGGCGGCGGTCTGTGAATCGAGCCTGGACCAGCTGATCCAGTGATCAACAGCATGAGCTACGCAGCTGGGATACCTATACCTAGGCATGTGTCAATCTAGTCAGCGAGCCTGACCACCCGATCCCTTTAGTCGTCTCTTACGACAAGCATGGGTTGCTGAAGATCAATTCTAACCCGGATCGTCACGGGTATGGATGCTGTGAAGAATTAATGTTCTATATAATGTACATTTATATTTGATTTATAGTAATGAATAGAGTGATATCGATTTGATAGGAAATAAAGAATACATAACTAAAACTGATGTGCGTGTGACTTTTTTTGTGAATAGGCATTCACAAAACACAATACATTGATGCACAAACTGCTCACATAACATTTCACGATACAATGTGTGACCTGTTGTAGTCATCACCACAACGGCACATTAACACATGGCAATATCTGATACACTTGTCTACAAAAAAGCCTGCACGTGTTTTATTCTATATGATATCGTGATGTTGGTTAAGATATCATTCCTAGTCTGTACAGAAAAGAAATATAAAATTTATGTGCGTCTTTGTGTTCTTAAACGTAAATTGATATTTACAAAAATATCCAGCTGATTATATGCACGATTTGTCGGTTTGCTTGCGTAAGCAAATACGCCTTTTTCAGCTGCTTTTAAAAATTCTCTTTTCTGAAAACATACATAGATGGTTAATTATGAAAAGATGAGTATAAATCTAAAGGCTGTAGTTTTAAAGGCTTATAGTTTCACATGAGTCATCCTTCGCCTCTCCTTCAGATATACTCCAGGTTTCAATTGAAATTGTGACAAACACGTGGACCCAATCGGGATATCCACGTTTTTTTTGCCAAGGAATATTATACTTTAAAATGACAACAAAAACCTCATTTTTTATGATCTTAAATTTAAAACGCCAATACAAGAGACAGCCAGTCTGGATTATCCGTTGTAAAGGATTCCATGGGACTTAAGCAAGATGCTCTGAAAATTACATGAACGGGTAACTGGAAATTGATGATGACACCACGTGTTCGCCAAAAGAGTAAGCACGTCTACTGGTATTATTCGCCATTGAGACTCTTTGCAAAGAAAAGTTAGTATTCAATACCACACAGCAGTATTCCTACCATGCAAAGTCCTCATGTCATCAAACTCTTCATTAAAGTGATGAACCAGTCATCCAAATGAATCCTCAAAACAGTATGATTGATACATTTTCCTAAGTAAACCTGTAAGGACCAGCATGTCCAAGGATATTGATCTATATTGTCTATGTTTCTTGACTGTCACGAAGGTAATTCAGTTCACTTAGTATTGAGGCGGTGGGGTAGCCTAGTGGTTAAAGCGTTCGCTCGTTACGCCGAAGACCCGGGTTCGAATCCCCACATGGGTACATTGTGTGAAGCTCATTTCTGGTGTCCCCCGCCGTGATATTGCTGGAATATTGCTAAAAGCGGCGTAAAACCAAACTCACTCACTCACTCACTTAGTATTGAAGATTTTCTACTTTTCAACACTGACTGGAAAATGACTGTGCCAGGCTTGACATGGACGTGTCCAACACGGTTGTCTCCCCTGATGGTAGCGACAGTGGAGTGATGACGGGTAGGCAAAGAATGAATTACATTTATTTCATGCAAAACAAACCGACACTGACAACCGTTGGAATACAACTCCAGAGAGAGAAACCCTGGCCTGGCAGTATATCTTGGTTACCAGGACAATTATGTCAATATTTTCACATACGAATGTCTACCATATTGCTCAGATCCTGTAGTTGGCTCGCTAGAGGGCGATTGGTTTCAACGTCTGTTCGTCATCAAGATCGGTGGTTGTCGTAATTGAACAGTGATGAATGGTTTGTTCCGATTCTATATAATCAGAAATGTCCCTACATTATCATTGGAATGATTATTGTTTCTTATGTTGGATGTATTTTAATGTGCATTATTAGGAAAATATAATAGAGATAGACATCTGGACGATGATTTAAAAAAGTTAAAAGATGTATTTGATAACAACCAAACACGCACTGAACTTGCTTATCACTTTGAAAGAGGACATGTCATGGTTATAGTTCTATATCAAAACAGAACTTTAGCATGTTGAGAATTTATATGAGATCAAAGATAATATGGTGACCAGAATCTTTACAAGAATGTATCCATTACTATTTGCCAACATTTCGCAAGCTGGATAAGTACATACATGGATGGATGGGTAGTTTAAAAGAAGTTTACAGTTGTCTGGAGTTTACAAGCTTAAACTCTAAATATGAAATCCTGACTATTACTGAAAGTGCATTCCTGTCCACTAACATTATATTGATCCATCTTTCACATACGAAGGGTAAATAATTTCACTGAGGGAAAGTCTATTTTTAGATTAAAGTGACCACGTGGCTGACACACATGAGTATGGACACGATGCGGACAGATTAAGTATTAGAGATTTCTACTTACAAACATTGTATCCTGCACTGAACAAGGGGGGCAACTGTGCACATCTCTCTATGTTGATAAAGTGAACCAGATTAAAGCAAATTATCAAGTCAAATCAGAAGTAATCACTTGTTATTGCTCCAAAGAGTATTGGACAAAATTAATCATTTTAATTGACGATTTTAGCTTGTCTGGCCGAGATGCTGTAAAAAGCCTCTTGCGAAAAGATGGCTCTTGGCTCATTGATGGAAGTTAATGACAGAGTTGAAGCAGTGACAGAACAAGTATTTTCATCCTCATTTCCTCAGTTGCGATACTGATTGGAGCCTGTTACCTACATTCTGTAACAAGGTGGGTGTGATCATTATACAACACACGACATACAGATAGATGGTAGCGTAACTTTGTGATTGGAAAAAGAGCATGAAATGTTTTCTTCACGCCCTCTCACAGACAAGCGTCGCCATGAAGCCGCCACCACACCAAATTGCGTAACAAACTAATTTGCGTTGCTCTACCAAACATCGTCAGATACGCTATAATCGGATAAACTTCACTTTTTATCATGCAGTATATATTTGTAACGTCTTTGATACCTAACTATATTAAGAAAAAGTAACTATATTGGGAAAAATAATCTCAATCAGTTCAAGAAATTCTGTTCAAAACGATCAATTTGACTTCATATTATTAAACGTTTTCCTGAAATTCACTGCAAATACTGCATATCTTTCCCATGGACAGTTTTCATTTTTGTGAAAATACTTAAATATTCTGAAATCATAATTAGGACCTGCGCCGAGCATGTCGAAATACTGGACTCAGCATACAACGGGAAGGGGAATGAAGGAAGCAGACACAATTAGTAGTCAGTACAGTTATCCAATCAGGTTAATGTGATCAGTAGGAGGCCTTCTTATCCGCTAACCCAGTCCGGGACGCCAGTGGAACTCTTCAATTTGAAGAAAATTTTGCGTTGATTGAATACTATTGACTATACCGTTGACGTAATGCCTTCAAAGTGTTTCTGTGGGGACAAGTTGACAAATTAGTGATTTTCTCCATTTGGGTTACTGACAAATATATTTGAAAGATTGAGCAGAACTGCACTTGATTCTCAACCGGCATGTGTGAAAAACAGGCTGATCTGGTTGAGTCACACAAGGCAGTCAGGTCATGCGCCTGCTGCAGACGGGTGCTCATAGAGGTAAATGAAACAGGATTGAACACCAGATAATGTTTTGAAGAAGCATTGTTGTGATGTTTATTGTTTCAGAAACAGTTGATGGCATGACCACTCTATTACCTCAAAGAAGGCTCAATGAGTGGAATTATATCTGATTTTTTGGTCTTTCATTTATATACTTTTCACTGCTGTTTGGCGTTTTGTGCTCAGTGATTTCAATTACAAACATTTTCAATTAGTTTGGTTATAAATGAACTTGCGCTTAGTCAGCACCCAATACTGATTTGGTGTTACATTAAATTTGATTTAAGAAATGAAAACTTCTGTTCTGGATCTTAGACATCTTATTTTTGCAAATAGATTTATAACACTTCAAACACAGTGGTTGCAAGTTCATTTTTAAAATCAGACTTCATTGAACCAACATATTTTTTCGCTGCCACAGATTACATTTTACAATCCTTTGCAGGAATGAGTTTGGTTAAACAAAAATAATCGAATTTATCAACAGTTCCATCAATTTCTCCTCGAATAATAAAATGAATTCGATATACCTGCTTTTCACCCCCGGTTTGGGTGTACATCAGGCATTCTGATCACACTACCATTATGTACATGTAGTCACTGGATCATGTCATTCATGTATTATTGTGTCATTCAGATGAAGTATTCCACATGTATTTCATATACATGTCTATTTCCTCTTGAATATGTACATTTCTGAGTGTGACTTCATTTTGATACTACAGTGTCAGTTATACCAGGTGTATATTATAAGTTGTTCACTGGTCTCGAGGGGGACATGGGCTGATGTAGCCTCGATGTTTGTTTATGTTTCCTGAGCCCGAGGGACCAGTGAACAAGGTATTTATCTTACCGAACACCTCAATGGTGATGTTGAACTGTTTGAAGCACGGGTATCGGATGATAGTATGGAGTACCAGATGACAAGACAAGAAAGACAAATTTAGAATTATCTCCCATCCATCGATGTGCACTCGCAAAACATCGGTAATTTCCGTACATCATACGTGATTCAATGTTAATCGAGATAAAGAATTACTAATACGAAGAATTACTAATACGAAGTACCAAATGCATTCCCAGCGGGGTACATAGAAAATGTTACTCGCTTGTAATCGGGGTACATTGAGAATAATAGAAGAGCGCTCAGCCAATCAGAAAACGACATTTATGTGTGAGGCAAGATAATGCATATGAGATGACGGTTCCGGTAACAATGGTTCCCGATAGACATTTAATCTTGCAGGAGCCGATTGAGTGAGTGAGTGAGTTTAGTTTTATGCCGCACTCAGCAATATTCCAGCTATATGGCGACGGTCTGTAAATAATCGAGTCTGGAGCAAACTATCCAGTGATCAACAGCATGAGCATCGATCTGCGCAATTGGGAACCGATGACATGTGTCAACCAAGTCAGCGAGCCTGACCACCCGATCCCGATCCCGACGATAGGAAGGCAATGCTCTGACACCTGGCAGACTGCATTGTACCCTGAAGGGGTAAAACACGGGTTTGCCTGACCCAGACATATATATTCGTAATCCAGGGTGAAACCTGGAATTCAACGGCAGTAACAACATGCAACACTAATACTACTGATATTAGTCCAGAATGAATGATGAAACATAATTTGAAGACATCCTTCAAAATCCCGAAAAGAATGAAAGATCAGCGGATCCTGCTGAGTTTGAATGGGTTGCAGTGAATGACGTCACATGTACGTAACGCTACATACATTTGCTTTCGATGGACAGTGCATTTAGCTCAGGTAATCTATGGTAACAGAAGTTTATTTTCTGATGGCAAATTATTATAGATAGTGGAAACGTGACAGTAATCTTGAACGCGATGATAAACAGTTCACCTCTTCATGGAAGACTTATGATGCTTCAGAACTGATTGCGTGGTTAATTTAGTTATCAAGTTGCTGCAGTTACTACTATTACTAGCTCTGGAACCATCTCATTTCCCCGCCTCATTTTACACAAAAACAACTTACTTCATGTGTCATTCTGACACATCAGTTATGATGATCATTTATTAGGATGTTCAGGACGAGGTAGCTTTCTGTCTTAGTCATCGCGGAGTGAGTTCAATATTTTTGGGGAAAGTAAAGATTCTGGGCTTAGTCTAAAGACACAATAGGAAGAGTTCTGTTAAAAGAGTTGTTTTAATACGGATCCGCAGCCACAAAATATTCAAATTAAGTCAATTGTGCATCTGACGGGAACAAAATATAGAACCGTATCAGACATCCTTTGTCACTCGTTAAATTTCCAAATCCCTTCACATGTCAACCATGAACCGTTCTGAAATTTTAAAAGTTATAGTAAGCCTTTGAATGTGTTAGCCTTTATGAAGTAACATTTAAACTGAAGTCGTATGACACTCAAAACAAGTCGTATTGCACTTAATAGCTGTGTAATTCAGAATCCAAAGGTTGAAGGTGCTATAACATTGCCTGACGAAAAGCGAATGATAACCCTTGAAACATTTGAAGTCACCCTTCAAAATCCCGAAACAACTGGAATATAAGATCAGCGGATCCTGCTGAGTTGCAGTGAATGACGTCACATGTGGATACCGTTACATACATTTGTTTTCGATGGAAAGTACATTTAGCTCAAGTAATGCATGGTAACAGTTTTTCTGAAGGTAAAATATAGATAGTGGAAACGTGACAGTACATAGATATCCCAATAATTTACCGCCCCAGATCTCAAAGTTATACGTTCTGCATACACTGCACGTGTAGCACACAGTTGTATAAGCCCATGTCCTGACTGACTGAGTTTGGTTTTACGCCGCTTTTAGCAATATTCCAGCAACATCACGGCGGGTATAAGCCCATGTAAGCCACACCATCAAGTGGCGACTTTTCAGCAGATGAGAGCCTCCGGTTGTGATTAAAGTATCACGTGCAGCACACATACCTAATACCCTCACTACACGCAGTACTTATCGTGATAGAAATTATTTCCATGTGGCCAAACAGCGATCTCTCTGGGATCGGAGTCTTTACGTAATATATGGCAGATTAATGGAACTTCATGAGTAAAATGAAAAAATAAATGTATGTGAGATAACAAAAGTTCCTTTTTTGTCGTGACAAAGTGCTGTCAATAGTCATCTATCTTTCCTGCAGCACGACCAGGATTTCGAGCTCTCAAATCCTGATATAGTGAACATTTCGCAAATACTTCACTTTTTCACTTCAGACTAACAAGTAACCAACATGCCAGCATCTCAAAATACACACAAACAATGATCAAGCGGCACCCTTCTCTGGAGTGTTCTAGTTACAATACATTGCCGGAGGTAATTGTACCAGACATGCCCAAAATGAGACTGTGCCCTCAGTGTGCTTTAATGAGTTAAAATGTAGCCCTTGGGAATTTGCCAGATTTAAAATAAGAAGACCAGCAACAGCCAGTGATCGTCGTCAACTCACGAGTGATAGTGCCTTAGAAAGTGTATGAAAGGTATGGTCTACACAAATGGTAACTCGCCCGTTTTGATATGGCAGCTGTTCAGATGGCAAATAGCTTTGTCACCTGAAGCCCTTGGCGGGATGGTCTACCAATGACACCAGGAACAGAACATATTGGGCCAACGATATATGCTAAACTATTCCTAACAGTGCATATATAATGTGTTAAGGTGTGGCCTGCATCCATAGTACCTTACATAGAACAGCTACTGTTAGTGCCCTTAACATGGTGCGTTGGTCTGTTAACAACACCAGAAAGAAAACATGTTGAAGTTTTGTCTGTGTCACTGGATGAAGTTATAACGTTGATGCCGCCCGTGGTGTTGTCATAGCCTTCCCGTTCTAACAGCCTAGTGTCTTGATTGCGATTAAGGTCAAACGCTTAGAAACGATTATGAAGGTCTATTTACTTTGAACTTAATATGATATGATATCGAAGACACTATGGCGGCAAGTGAAAGACATGCCAGACATCGCAATGTGTTCTTTAATCAAACTGTCCAGAATCCAATTATAATTTGTCCTGAGGATGTCATTTCTCATTATATTTTATGCCTTTATCTGAATGCCAAAATTGTACACTGATGCACCAGTTTGTAAGTCTACAGTACAGTATACCCGGAGGGAAGCCACTCGACTCGAGGAAGCCTCTGGCAATGTAAGTTAGACTTGAGGAATTCGTTTAATGTGTTTAATCGCAAGGCAGCGGTCGTGACTTACAGTGATTGGATATCTTAGTAAAGGTATTAAGTTAACATTTCACTCAGACGCCACTTTTCCCAATACACCCAGGGCCCACGAAGCGCATGTGTTCATCTCCAGAATTAATTAAACCACATATGACCCAAATGACAAACACTATGGATCGGTTTGTAAGTCTGCAGTACAATATACTCGGAGGGAAGTTCCTTCAATGATGTTTGAATTTTCTTGTATAAAGTTTAAAGTAAACATTTCACACAAACGTCACTTTTCACATTTACCTAAAGGCCCACAAAACGTCTGAGTTAATCTCGAGAAATAACAATACCACACATGACCCAAATTACAAACTCTAATTGGACCAGAGACTTCAGCTGAGCACAAGTTGCGCTTCAATGAATGCAACCCTATCGCTGGATAAATCGGCCCAGTTGAATAACACAAACAGCCTGTGCTCCATCACTCTTATTGCCTTAAGATAAGGAAGTGTAAAGGTTGGTTAGCTGGTTGGTTAACGTAGCACTCCAGCTATATGGCGGCAGTCTGTAAATACTCGAGTCTGGACCAGACAATCCAGTGATCAACAGCATGGGTATCGATCTATACACTTGGGATACGATGGCATGTGTCAACCACGTCAGTGAGCCTGACCACCTGATCCCGCTAGTCGCCTTTTACGACAAGCATGGGTTACTGAAGACCAATTGTTACCCGGGTGAAGTCACTGTGTAAAGGTGTCGACATTGAAGCACAAGTGGCTCACATCACAATTCGTGATACTGAAAATGTGTGGCTAGTATAGTCATCACCACAACAGGACATTAACACGTGGCAATATCTGATACAGTCAAACTTCCGTTATCCGTACTACTAGACGTATAAACCATTGTTCCGAACGGTAACTTTCATAAGCTTTTGCTCTAGAACAAAATATGCACGAACGAAAGATTTTCATTGCAGCGTTTCACAGAGATGCAGACTTCAACTTATTAGATTAAGATCAAAACATTATTATTTACTCGTGGGTTTCATGCAGATGTTTTAACCTATATTGCATCGTGAGGTCGGTTAACATCATCTCCAGTGTGTACAGAAAATTTTTAAAAAGAATTGCTATGTATCTATATGTCTGTTTAAACGTAAGTTGATATTTTCTGCATCAAGATTCAGCTGAATATAAGCTGATCGTCTTGTAGGCGTGCGTAAGTAAAGATGCATTTTTCTGCTCCTTTCAAAATGTCTCTTTTTTGAAAACCTAAACAGATGATTAATTTTTAGTTTTAAAGGCTCATGATTTCACATAAATATTTCTCCCTATCAGATAAACGCCATATTTCGATGGAAAAGGTAACATGCATATGGACCCAATTGGGATATCAAAGTATTTTAATTAAAAATAACCAAAAATAACCAAAACCAACATTTTCATGATCAGAAATGTAAACGTCAACACAAGAGATAACATCTGGATTATTTGCTGAAAGGGTTGTATTTGACCTAAGTTAAATTTCCCTGACAATTACATAAATGGACTGCTTGAAATCGATGATAACACCAAGTGTTCGCTAAAACAATAGACAAGTTATGTCCTACCCGTAGCATTCGCCATTGAGACTTTTTGCATAAAAATTAAGTATTCAGTGCCACACAGCAGTATTCCTATATGTAAACATGTAATCCCAACTAGACAATGATGTGATGAACCAGTCCTCGTGTCACTCGATACTGCGCTTGGGAATGAATACTAAGAACAGTATAACATATGTTATATTTGGGATTGCACTTTCTCAGTAAAGTACAGATTCTAGTACTTTTTGGGGTTGAGTCCCATCCGGGATTCGAACCCACATCCTCAGAGTCAGGCACCTAATCGCCAGCACACAAAGTCAGACGCTTAGACCGCTCAGCCACCGCGGCTTCCACATTGGATTCCCCGGATGGGACTCAACCCAAAAAAGTACTAGAATCTGTACTTTACTGAGAAAGTGCAATCCCAAATATAACATGTTACATTTGATCACTTTCTAACATGGCATTGTGTATCTCAAAGAACAGTATAATTGATGCATTTGCCTAATTCAACCTTTAAGGACCAGCATGTACCAAGGACCGGTCTATTGTCTATGTTATGGGACTGTCACGAAGGTAATTCATTTCACTTTGTGTTGAAGGCCTACGTGTGAATGTTGCACTCACAACCCTGGGGACTGGCTGTGCCATACTTGAATTGTCAGCTCTAATTTGCACAAATAGAGTTGCCCCCTGATAGTAATGACAGTAGCGAAGAAAGAATTACATTTTGTTCGTGAAAATAAACCCGACACCGGGAGAGATACCTGAACATGACAGTTTATGTTGGCTACAAGGACAATTATGCCAACATTATTAACGTACAAATGTCTACCACATTGCTGAGATACTGTAGCTGGCTCAATTTAGTTTGTCTGTTGGTCGCTTGGGGGCGATTGATTTCAACGTCTGTCCGTCATCAAGATCGGTGGTTGTCGTAATTGAACAGTGACGTATGGTTTGTTCCGATTCTATATTATCAGAAATTTCCCTTCATTATCATTGGAAAGATGATTGTTAGATTTTGACTGTATTTTTATATGCATTATCGGGGTGATATAACAGAGGAAGACATTGGGACGATAATTTAAAGAGACAACCAAACCCACGTTGAACAGGCTTACCTCTGTGAAAGAAGGAATATCATGGTCATAGGTTTTATATTAGATGAGGTGAGGTGAGTTGAGGTGAAATTGGGTTTAACGTCGTGCTTGAGAATATTTCGCTCATATGACGACGTGCATGCGTGTGTATGTGTATGTGCGGCTGCTTGTACTAGCCCAGACTTAAGCTGGTGTTATAGTGCTAGCCCACTGAGATACCATGCCGCAGTGAAGCATGAATACCCCACTCAAACACATTATACTGACTCCGAGCCGACCAGTCCTTGTTATACCCATTAATGCCGAGCGCCAGGCAGGGACCAACAAGTACCATATTTTAACGTCTTTTGGTATGACGCGGTCGGGGATCGAACCCGCGACCTTCCGCTCTCCGGGAGGACACTCTAATCACTACACCACGGAGGTGGTCGTTTTATATTAGAACAGAACCGTAGCATGTTGAGAAATTATAAACTAGCGGGCAAAAGAATGTATAGGTCCTCCACTAAAAGACAAACGAAAGACGATATCTTGGTGAAGTGAAGGTGATTTTATCCAGTCATCAAACGACAATAATCAACACAAAGAAACACCATTGGATTGTTTCAACATCAGTCATAACTTTGAATGAAACGTACCGGGGGCAGAATTTGATTTTAAGTCTATAGTCACTGTTGGTGACACTGTACACGACCATGAAGCTCTACCATTGTTAATAACGCGTGTGACCTCCTGCCACGTCAATACAGGCCCGGACACGTCTCCTCATCGACGTGGTCAAACGTCGAATGACGTCAGCAGGTATGCGGTTCCATTCCTCTCTGAGCACACACGTCCCAGTTCTTGACGGTCATGTGGAATGGGTATGCGGCGCCTGATTTGCCTGTTCAAGTGATCACATAAGTGTTCAATGGGATTCATATCCGGAGAACAGACAGGCCACGGCAGAACATGAACGTTGTTTTGTTGCAAGACGTTGATTGTTGCTCTTGCTGTGTGGGGCCTCGCGCTATCATGCTGGAATATGACACCCTGTGGCTGAGTTTGCAAGAAAGGCAAGACAACTGGCTGCAGAGCTTGTTGAATGTACTGATGTGCATTCAGATGTCCATTTATCAGCACCAATGGAGTTTTTACGTCACCACAGATACTGCCCCATACCATCACACCACCACCACCACCACCGTAATGATGAACTTCTTGGATGCATGGACGTGCTAAACGTTCACCACGACGTCGGTACACACGCTGTCTGCCATCATTACGGTACAGGCTGAAGCGGCTTTCGTCTGTGAAAAGGACTCGTCGCCAATTCCGTACTTGCCACCTGTAAACTTGTCGTGCCCACTGCAGTCGATTACGCCAATGCTGAGGGGTCAAGGCCATGCCACGGAGGGGCCGGTATGCCCGAACTCCTGCTGCACGCAATCTTCTCGACACTGTTCGTCGACTGATACCATGACCCAGTGCCGTTTCCGCTGTTGCCGTTGCTGTCACAAAACGGTTGCGCAGGTGAATCGTCCGGATGTAGCGGTCTTCTTGCGGCGTTGTGACACGTGGTGTTCCACTCCGGGGTCTGTCTTGGGTCCGACTAGTCTGCCTGTACCGTTGTAAACGCCTGGACACTGTCAATGGTGTGCAGCGGAACGTTCGGGCAATATGAGCTTGGGTAGCTCCCATTTCGGCCTTTCCAATGGCTCTCTCCCTTTCTTCGTGGGTCAATCGTGGCATTCCTGTTGTGTGTTTTCGCTTGCTGTGACACTGCATTTCATGGAATTGAACTTAACCACGGTTCACACTTTTTCCGCGTTTTAGACCTCCAGCACCACAAGATGCATTTCTGTGAAATGTACAATACTTTTGGAACGTATGCCGTCATGTCTATAACCACTCACATTTGGTTTTCACAAAAACGATAACTTCATAAGAATTTGAAAAACCTATACTTTCTTTTGTCCACTAGTTTAGATCAAACATAAAACGGTGGCCAGAATATTTTCAAGAATGTATCAATTACTATTTTCCAACATTTGGCTACCTGGATACGTATACACATGGATGGATGGGTAGTTTAAAGGCATGTGCAGCTGTCTGGAGTATTACAAGCTTAAAGCTTACATGCAACGCAAAGACACAACTTTGCGCATTCTGATACCTTTCGGTATGGACTTACAGTGACAAATTATCAAAAATGCAAATTCAACTGATAAAGTTTAAAAAAACGCGATGAAAAAAATCCAGCAAAATCGGGGAAAAAAATCCGCAAACGATTCACTAAAAAAACCCAGCTGTGGTGAAAAGTGGTTTCAACGGCTGTGCTGCGCTGCGCACATAGTGAATAGGTTTGCGCGGCTTGAACCTGGATGCCTATTACACACACAAAGAGCCCTGAGCATATCGGCAAATGAACCAACCAATGAAAGACTTCGTTACACTTAAGCGCACGGCCACCTGCTCTGACTGAGTTCGGTATCCCGGGTGCTTCGTTTCGAGGGTAGTAAACCCAAGTACAAAATATTGCACTTTCGATTTGCGATTGTACGCTTATAATTCTGTTTACTTTTTTCATAATCAGCAATGTATACTATATGTCATGAATAAATGATAATTGTGTTTTAATTATGTTTATTTTGTTGGTTGCATCTAAGATGTAATCTATAAAAATGAAATCTAAATGTGAAATGAAATTCGTCAGACATGTCCTGACAGAGAGTGCATTTCCTGTCCACTGAAATTATATTGTTCACATACGAAGGGTAAATAATGGCACCTTAATGTCAGAGAAAAGTGACCACGTGGCTGAATCCCATGAGTTTGGGCCAAGTATCGTGCCAAGTATTAGTATCTTCAGTACTGTTAACAACTAGGTAATTATCCAACAACTCGTACCATTCCTCCTGGAGAACTTCCTTGGTGTCAAATTCAGGTAAATGACAATAGTATCCATAACGTCCAACAATTAACAATGATCTAAGAGTTCTGTCAAGGCATTTACATTTGCAAAATGATATTCATCAGTCATTGAAAACACAATCCGTGGCAAAAAGAAAAATGCAGTCTGAACACATACACGTAACCGCGTCACAGTTCAGTGTGAGTTACCACAAGTTGAAACTTCTCCTTGAGTTTCACTGCATCCCTTCAATCCCACTTTCGTCGCCAATCTGTTGCCAGGAACACGTTGTGTTAGCCGTTACTGTCAACATTCTTACAACAATTTCAGCAACAACAGAACCATACGGGTGTGTCTCCAAGCCTGAATGTCCCAGAATGCCCATAAATGATCTGCGCATGGGTAATAATAGTTACAAAAACTAAGACCGTTCATTTTATGGAAGAAGCATTGAATATGATACCTCATACCAACTTACAACCAGCTTGTCCTGCACTAAAAAAGGGGCGCGACCCTGCCCATAGCTCTATACGGATAAAGCGAACCTGATTTCAGTGAAATATCGAACACAATAAACGTAATCCCTTGTGATATAATCATATATCTTAAAACTTCATTGTTTCAAAAGTATTGGACAAATGTTCTGATGAACATGCTGTAAATAGCGTATTAAGAAAAGAACCGGTTGGGGAACGTAATGAAAGAGCTGAAGCTGATTAGGGAATGTAAATTTCTATCATTATTTCTACAGTAGCACCCGTCTTGATACTGATTGGTGCCTGTTAAATTCTGTAACAAGGTGGGTGTAACCATTATACAACACACGGCATACAAATAGATGGTAGCGTGACTTTGTGATTGGAAAACAGGGATAAACATTTCCTTCATGCTATCACACAGACAAGCGTCGCCATGAAGCCGCCACCACACCAAAATTACTCTACCAAACGTCGTCAGATACGCACAACTATATATGGATACACGTCAGTATATATCATGCTGTATTAACCTTTCTAAATCATTTGATACCGAACTATGTCAAGATTTTTGTTTAGTTTTCTTCAAATTATTGTCAACCATTTCAGGAAATTATGTAACAGGAGGAATATACACAGTCAATTTGACTCCATATTAAATGAACGCTTCCCTGAAGAAAGTCACTGCAAATACTGCATATCTTTCCGAATGACAGTTTTCATATTTGTGAAGAGACTTAAATATTATGAAATCATAATTAGGACCTGCGCCGAGCATGTCGAAATACTGGACTCAGCATACAACGGGAAGGGGAATGAAGGAAGCAGACACAATTGGTAGTCAGTACAGTTATCCAGTAAGACTAATGTGATCAGTAGGAGGCCTTCTTACCCGCCAACCTAGTCAGGGACGCCAGTGGAACTCTTCAATTTGAAGACAAATTTGCGTTGATTGAGTACTCTTAGCTCTGCCGCAGACGCAATGCCTTCACAGGGATTCTTTGTGGGGACTAGTGGACAATTTAGTGAGTTTCTCTATTCGTGTTACTGACATGTATACTTGAAAGGTTGAGCAGAACTGCACTTGGTTCTCAACCGGCATGTGGAGAAAAAAATTAACGGGCTGATCTGTTTGAGTCACCAGAGGCCACCAAGGCAAGACCCCAGGGTTCGGTGTACACCGGCCATTCTGATCACGCTGACAGTATGTAGTCATCGCATCATGTCATTCAATCTCCCCATTTCATTACAACTCCCCATATAATAGCTAATATTTTAATAGGCAATTATCAGCTAACGTATCTATGTCGGCAACAATATCTTCATCAAAGTGGTTCAGTGGCTGATGAGACTCGTGAGAGTTAACATTTGAAACACTACCCGCTTGAAAGCTATGAAAATAATATGTATATATAATAGTATGTGTGTATGTATGTATGTATGTATGTATGTATGTATGTATGTATGTATGTATGTATGTATGTATGTATGTATGTATGTATGTGTGTGTGTGTGTGTGTATGTATGTATGTATGTGTGTGTATGTGTGTATGTGTGTGTGTATGTATGTATGTATGTATGTATGTATGTATGTGTGTGTATGTATGTGTGTGTATGTATGTATGTATGTATGTGTGTATGTATGTATGTATGTATGTATGTGTGTATGTATGTATGTATGTGTGTATGTATGTATGTATGTATGTATGTATGTATGTATGTATGTATGTATGTATGTATGTATGTATGTATGTATGTATGTATGTATGTATGTATGTATGTATGTATGTATGTATGTATGTATGTATATAGAGAGAGAGTGTGTGTGTTTCTTTAATTATTTCATCGTGAATACATTTATGTTTGTGACATTTTTCATACAATGTCAGTTATACCAGGTGTATGTGAGTCACTGAATACATATGACATGACGGTTCCAGTAACTATACTTCCCCATAGACATTTAACCATGCTTCTTGCAGTAGCCGCTTGAAGTGACGACAGGAAGGTAAGGCTCTGACACCTGGCAGACTGCAGGCCATTGTACCCTGACGGAGTAAACCACTGGTTTGCCTGACCCAGACATATATATTCGTAATCCAGGGTGAAAGCTGGAATTCAACGGCAGTAACAACAAACACTACTGACAAAAGTGAAAGCGATGACAACCAGTTCACCTCTCACACACGGTAATGCCTGTTATCCAATAGTCTCCTCTAATTCCTCCCATCTCATACCGTCCTAAGGATTAAATATCCTAGGACAATACTCCAGCGCCATATACAGAAGTGGTCCAACTGATTGCGTGGTTAAGTAGATTATCAAGCGACTGCAGTTACCAATGCACTTTATTGGCTCATTACTAGCTCTAGGGCCATCTCATTACCTCCGCGTCGTTTTACACAAGACCAACTTCACGTGTCATTCTTACACATCAGTTATGATGGTCATTTATTATGATGCCCAGGACGAGGTAGTGAGTGAGTAAGGGTTTACGCCGCTTTTAGCAATATTCCAGCAATATCACGGCGGGGGACACCAGAAATGGGCTTCACATGGTGTACCCATGTGGGGAATCGAACCCAGGTCTTCGGCGCGACGAGCGAACGCTTTAACCACTAGGCTACCCCATCGACCCCCAGGACGAGGTAGCTTTCTGTCATAGGCAATAAGTTATGTCAATTGTGCATCTGATGGGAACATAGTAAAGAACTGTATGAGACATCTTTTTGTGACTCAGTTGTCAACTTTCTAAACGCCTTCTACATGCTATACATAAAACATTTATAAATTTAAAAGCTATAGTAAGCCTATGTCTATTTATAAACTGTTACCCATTGACACTCTTTAAAATCTTTGCAGAAAGAACATGCTCCACGGAACCTTAAAATCAGGGAAATTCGGAATATAGAGCATAGATGTTGTAACACTACATGACGCAAATCGAATGACGAATTTTGGTAAGACTGAAGTCATCCTTCAAATATTCTTTAAAAAAATGGGGCGGTGAGGTAGCCTAGTGGATAAAATGTTGGTTTGTACCGCGGAAGCCTCGGGTTCGATTCCCCACATGGGTACAATGTGTTAAGCCCTTTTCTGGTGTTCCGCACCGTGATATTGCTGGAGTATTGCTAAAAGCGGCGTAAACCAACCTCACTCACAAATCAAAATGTAACATAAGATCAGCGGATCCTGTTATAAATCCAAGTAACGCTCGCGCAACACACAACTGAACGAGTACATGTCTTCAACGTCATCAAATGCCCATCTCTCATCGGATGAGAGCGTATGGTTCTTAATGGTAATCCGCAGAACTTATCGTGATGGATAACTGACTTCCATGAGATCAAAAAGACGTCTTTTTTCTCCGTTACGAGCCTTTTTGTAATATTTACTTGAGTGATGGAACTTTATGAGGATTCCTAATGTCTCCACAACACGCTGTACTGATGGTGATGGAAATGAACCCCATGCGACCGAATATTGATCTCTTCAGGAAATAAGTCCTCGTGTACTATATCGATGGAACTTCATGATCATATGAAACAATTATTGCATTTGAAATAACAAAAGTTCTTTCTTAATGTGACAAAGTGCTGTTAATAGTCGTCGATCTTTCTTGCAGCAGGGTCAAGATTTCCAGCTGTTGAAATAACGTGAACATTTCCCAAATACTGCTATTTTTCACTTTGCACTCGCGGGCAGCCAACCCACAAGCATCTGTTGTAGTTTCGAGATACTTACTTATGATGAAACGGTTCATTTCCCTCAAGTGAATGTAGTTGGATTACATTATGGAGATGTTCTTGTACCTCACATTTCCCAAATGGCCTACCCTAATGCGACCAGAGTCTTGAGCTGTGCTCTAAATACACTTTAATGTATAATGTGGGAATTTGCCAGATTTAAAATAAGAGCCAGTGATCGGCAATTGCCGAGTTAACAGAGCCATCAGATTAGAAAGTTTAAACGTGTGGTCCACACCCATGGTACTTGTCCAGAGATACAGCTACTGTTAAGATGGCATTTAGTTTTGTCAGCTGCAGCCCAAGGCGCTTTGGTCTGTCAAAGACACCAGGAACAGAACATATTGGAACAAGCATATGTGCTTCAGTATTACAAACACACCTGACACTAACCTAGTTAGTGGAACAGATTGATAGCACAGGGATTTGAGGTATGTGGAATTTGTGTGCCACTTTCTTGGATTACTGGCACTGAGGAGTGAATATTGTCATCATTGCAATAATTACTGCTCTTGAATTACTCTGCTTTTTTCACCTGTGAAGATTCGGGTTAGAATTGATCTTCATCAGCCCATGCCTGTCGTTAGAGGCGACTAATGGGATTGGGTGGTCAGGCTCGTTGACACACGTCGTCGTATCCAAGTTACGCAGATCGGTGTTCATGCTGTTGATCACTGGATTGTTTGGTCCAGACTCGATTATTTACAGACCGCCCCCATATAGCTGGAATGTTGCTGAGTGCGGCGTTAAACAGTAACCAAACCAGAAACACTGCTTTGGAATTCCAACTGCCACACTCACTTGTACTGCCATTGCCCGTTGTATTGAATATTGTACAAATTCTGTGTCTGTTGGTTTCACATATAGTTCTCTTACGTCGGAGTTTTAGTTTCAACTTGGAAGTCATAATACATGCCAGTCATTACAATCCAGTAATAATTTGTACTGGGTTGTCATTTCTCATTATATTTTATGCTTATATCTGAATGCCAATGTTGTTTGTAAGTCTGCAGTACAGTAGGTGAGGTGAGGTGAAATTGGGTTTTACGTCGTGCTTGAGAATATTTCGCTCATATGACGGCGTGCATGCGTGTGTATGTGTATGTGCGGCTGCTTGTACTAGCCCAGACTTAAGCTGGTTTGATAGTGCTAGCCCACTGAGATACCATGCCTCAGTGAAGCATGAATACCCCACTCAGACACATTATACTGACTCCGAGCCGACCAGTCCTTGTTGTACCCATTAATGCAGAGCGCCAGGCAGGGACCAACAAGTACCATTTTAACGTCTTTTGGTATGACGCAGTCGGGGATCGAACCCGCGACCTTCCGCTCTCCGGGCGGACGCTCTAACCACTACACCACGGAAGCGGTCTGCAGTACAGTATACTCGGAGGAAATCGACTCAAGGAAGCAACTGGCAATGTCGGTTTGTTCTGATGTAAATAGAACAAGTATATATGGATGACAACTTCTTTTATTCTAGAGCATGACGTTTCGATACAGGTCCTTGTATCGTTATCAAGTTTCACCACAAGAACATGTATAGAAACGTCGTGCTCTAGAATAAAAGAAGTTGTCATCCATATATACTTTTTTCTGTCGGACTTCTAAAATGCCACTCAAAGAAGACAAAATTGATGTACGTGGGAGTATATTTGAAAAGACATTGACAAAAGATAAAAATTAAAGCACAAGCCCATCACATAACATTTACAGACACTGGTAACCTACGGTTAATACAACTATTGTAAAAACTGTACATTCCAACAGTGGTTGATTCCGTCCAACTTCCTTGATACGGATTTGTTAACGTATAAATCAATATTCTTAACAACTGAATTTCGAAAGTGAGATTTCTCTTTTTTGAAAAATGTCTGCACTAATGGTTGTGGTTTCAATACAGTGCTTTACATGCATACAAACTTCAGCACATTATATTCAGATCATAACAATATCACTTACTCGTTAGACGACAATCAGTGGCGATTATGTGGCGAAACAAAATCCATTAAACACAACAACAACAAAAACGAGCGGCGAACATTATATGAATTGATAACTGATACATTTTATGTGCTGAAAAAGACATTTATTCCCAGTTTGTACAGAAAAGAAATATAGAATTTCAAGGTCTCTTTCTGTGTGCTCTAAACATAAGAAAATATTTTATGCAAAACACCAACTTTCTTCTTGTATTAGGACTGGTGCATTTGTTTATGTTTCTTAAAAATAACTTTTAAAAAACGTACAAAAATGATTAAATATTGTCAAATAATGACACCGTATTAGAAAGTAATTATGGGCTTGATACAGAATGAAAACATGTACATAATTGAAGTGGTATATGTGATATTCCCACTAACAGCTATCGCGTCCTGCACTGAGCAAGGGATGCGACTCTGCAAATAGCTGGATACCACCTGGGATAAGTGAGTGAGTGAGTGAGTGAGTGAGTGAGTGAGTGAGTGAGTGAGTGAGTGAGTGAGTGAGTGAGTGAGTGAGTGAGGTGGTGAGTGAGTGAGTGAGACTGAGTGAGTGAGTGAGTGAGTTTAGTTTTACGCCGCTTTTAGCAATATTCCAGCAATATCACGGCGGGGACACCAGAAATGGGCTTAACACATTGTACCCACGTGGGGAATCGAAACCGGGTCTTCGGCGTGACGAGCGAACGCTTTAACAACTAGGCTACCCCACCGCCTCCACCTGGGATAAAGGGAATCCAACTGAATATTGACATGGCAGCTCAAAATAAATCAAAGGTAAACCATAAAAGCTGTCAGTTCCAGAATATATATGCGCCAAAAACATATCATCATCTGTGTAACTTAGTTGTTACAGACAATTCCATTCGGTTTATGGACGTGTTAAAAGAAGTGAATGTGTTGAAGCAGTGCCACAATAATTGACATGTATCCTTATTACTTCCGTTTTGAGACTGCTTGGTGCCTATTGCCTATATTCTATAACATATATTATGATACCACATTTCACAGTAACGTGATTGGAATAGGGGGCGTATGATATTGTTCTAGTTACCACTCAGACAAAAGTCGCCATGAACCCGCCACGTACCAACAAACCGATAGGCTTATTGCGTCATTCTATCAACATAGTCAGATAAACACAACTATAATCGGATTAAACTTATATTTCATCCAACTTTAAACTTTCTGAATTATTAGATAACTAACTCGGTCAACGAACTTAATTTGTCCATATTTCGTTCAGTAATTTCAGAAACATCTGATGAGATGTTCACAGCTTGACTGAAAACATTAAATTTGACTCCAAACCCTTCCTGAAGAACGCTACTGTAAATACAACAATTCCTTCCCAAGGACAATTTCCGTCTTGTAGAGGAGACTTGAATATTCTAATATCATACAGGGGACCCGCAGCGAAAAAATCGAAATGTTGGACTCAGCATTAATCGGAAAGGGGAATGAAGGAAGCAGACACAATTGGTAGTCAGTACAGTTATCCAATCAGGCTAATGTCATCAGTAGGGGGGGCTTCTTATCCGCTAACCCAGTCAGGGACGCCACGGGAACTCTTCAATTTGAAGACAAATTTGTGTTGACAGGGTACGATTTTTCAGCCTTGACGAAAAGCCTTCACATGGAATGAAGCTTCATGTTTCTCTCAAACATTTTGTATGAATCAAAACTAGACAAGAATGAAAATTGGAGTTCCTATCACGTCTTTCCTCGGAGAGAAAATTCTGTAAAAAAGTGTTTAATCTCATCAGCGAGAGGTAAATAAGGTAGAGTAGTGAACTGCGCGGAGAATTGAGGCTGTGGATGGGGATGTGTTTTGTGTGGGGGACAAGCTGACAAATTAGAGTGAGGTGTAACTGAGTTTCCTCTATTCGGGTTACTGTGAAATATATTAGAAAGGTTGAGCAGAACTACTCTTGCTTCTCGGCTTACATGTGTGAAAAAGTCTTCCGAGACTGTTCTGCTTGTGCCACCTGTGACCAAGAGTGGAAAACAGCATAGATCCAAATACACTAAACGCCAAAAGAAACGTTACCCTCCTTCCTTAATGGCGGAGGTACCGATCTTCAGCTCGCGTTGTGATGCGTGGATGTCCACTTCTTGGTCTGTCTACGGTGACCCCGTCTGTCTGAAGCCCTGAATAAATGTTATAACCGTGATACGGTGGCATTCGAGGGCGTTGGCAACAGTATTGTATGTCGACCCCATCTGCACCATCCCAGTGGCTCTTTCTCTCTTTTCAGCTGTTAACCGTGGCATATTTCTCGTACTTGTGTTTCATATCATGTATTCTAGGCTCTCTTCATACCCTATAGAATCATTCTACATGTGAAATGGATGCAAATACTGTTTGAATATTGCTGCGTTTTGGCGATTGATATTGCTATGTGTAAACAGAAAATAGAAACATGTTACTTTGCAAGCAAACATGTTAACAAAGATACTTTTATATGTTCCTAAACATTTCTTTCACAATATCAAAGACACGTTTTACTTGTTTTCACTAATGCAAATCAGCAGAAAATGTTTTAAAAGACTGAAATAATAGGAATGATTATTTTACAATTTTACACACTCTACAACAGTTGTTTCCTGTTTTAATAGTTGAAAATGGTGACTTTAAATGGTTTATCTTTGTCCAAAAGCAGAATTCTATATTTCAACCTCTTTTTTGGACATCTAAATCACTGTTATTGGTTTATTTCGGCATGGACGAAAATAGGACAATTTAACTCTTCTGAAAAAGGTGCATTTCACCTAAATATGAATGCATTCGAGAATTTTTATTTCGTGATTTGCATAAAGCTGTGTTGTTAAACTTTCTTGTAAACTAATACCTTCTAACATATCTTTGATAGACTTTCAGTAATTCATAAAGGTAGGAGGGTAACGTTTCTTTTGGCGTTTAGTGTATGTAGTCCCAAATAATAAACTATGATATACATATTCAATACTTCTATACATTTTACACATATATATATGTTTAATGAATATTGTTATAGGGCAGTGCTATTCTTTATATAGGCTACCAGATCGTTCTGTGATGTTCTTTGCGTCGTTGCAAAGACCGATGGTGTTGTAGTACATTCAAGAATTTGTCTAAATATAGTCCAAGAGCACGCTCCTCCCTGCTCAATGGTAAATGGTACAGTGTAAAAAAGTATCACACTTGGTTTGTTGTTTACACTTGGAACACTGACTGTATATTGAAGCAATGTCATGTTCGTATTTCTGGTTGTGAATCATATTCTGTCATTCACCTGATGAAGGGGCAAGAAGTTGCCCATAAACGCAAATAATAAAGAAGTTGTAAATCCATAGCATCCATGCTTACTTATGTAAGGGGATCTACATTTTGCCTCTCATCTGACATTACATCGCAGGTGACAAGAAGAGCAGCAATTGTGTGTATATCATTCCTGCCCTGGAAACTCAGCCTATTTGGAGACAAGACCATTGTTGCAGGGAGGTGACTATTGCCATCTCTGTCTTTAGAACCATTATCATTGCCTTTGTTTCATGCTACCTTTGAATTTGTATGGCTACTGTAATACCTTTGTAGTCGTTTGTATTAATTTGCAAACTTTGATAATTTTACAGTACAGTTGTTAATTACACTGCATCTCTTTGCATATTGTTGGTTTCACGCCTGATTTCCGGGTAGCGACTGTATCAGTTTCAACTTGTAAACCAACACCTATATGTATATGTATATTTCAGAAAATGATCCTTAAGATGTGAGGCTCCTGGAACATATGCTTTTGAAAGCAAAATGTTTATAGCAAGTAGAATTAATATACCTAAAGATTGGAGATCAAGAGCTGAGCTCTTGGGCAAGACAAACTGTACTTCTCATGTGATTTTATCATAGATGATTTAAAAATTTGACTTCCAAATATTTTCAATTAGTGGCATAATAACCATCACTCACGCTGATTTGGTTCAGCCTGTTCTACAAAGACCTGTTCATTTAAAACTTTTAAAGATTAAAAACTTGGCATGACATGAGTGCTGATGGGAATAGGGGGCATCGTATCTTTGAAAATCAATCTGTTTTTACGGGAAAATTTGTGCCATTTGACCCACACGTGCAGTAAATGCAAATTCATTTTATACTCATCTTCTTTGACCCAACGTAAATTTACCCTGCCACGGGTATTTTAATTTTCTTTTGAATAAAACACGAACACGATATGCTTCCTTTTGACCCCCAGTTTAGGTGTACACCAGGCATTCTGCTCACGGGGATATTATGTTGTCATCGCATCATGTCATTCAGTCTCCCTTTTCATTAAAACCCATACAAAATCTAATAAAAGGTCTTTAAATTTTCATAAGCAATTATCAGATTATATGTCTATGTCGGCAACGGTATCCGCATGAGAGTATATTTGTATGCATATGACCACTTTCTGTCAGCAGTTGATGAGCCACGTGAGAATTAACATTTGAAACGCAACCCCTTGAATGCTTGTTATTATGTTCTGATAAAGCTGTTACAATAATGGTTTCAATAAATCTGCATGCATGCAGGTTTCTGAGGATTTTATTAGTGGTCCTGTTTATAAAATGTCTGGTTCACCAGGTGTCAATGTATACGGCTGACGGTTCTGGCAATAATAGTTCCCATAGACACTTCTTGCAGGGGGGATTAAAGAGACGATAGGGTGATAGGGTCTGATCATAGCCTCAGATCACTTCTCACACTATGATCAAGACATCTCGTTACCCGAGGGTACACCAGAATAGCTTCATTTGCCCTTCTTTCAGTACCCGTCAGGATGGTGTTGTAGTGTGATGTCAAGGACGACGTAGTATTCCTGTCTCAGGCATTGTTGAGGGTCTTTAACATTTAGGGAAAAAGTATAAGAAACAGCATAGAGCCGTTCTTTACAAGAGATGTTTTAATTACGGTCCCACCGTCCCTGAATTCAAGATAATTTAATTGTACACCTGACGACAACAAAGTAGGGAATCTCATAGGACATCTTTTTGTCACTTAGTCGTCAAATTTGGAAATTTCCCCACATGTCAACCAGGAAACGTTTGGACATTTTAATAGATGTTGTAAGAGTTTGAATGTCGTAGCTTTCATGAAGCAACTTTTAAACACCACCTGTAGGACACTCTCGAAAATCTTCGTTGAAAGAGCATGTTCGACTGAACCTTAAAATTCCGAATCCAAATCGCAGGAGGTGCTGGTGAATTGCTCGACTTTTGGAAAAGGTGAAGCCATCATTCAAACGTTCTTCAAAAATGAAATATAAGATCAGTGGACCCTCTAATGGCTGAATGGGATGCAATGAATAATGTCATACACAGATTCTGCTACAAACATTTGTTTTGGATGGAAAGTGCATTTAGTTCAGATGATGTGTGACAACAAATGTTCTTTTTTGCTGAAGGAAAATAACAGATAGTGGAAATTTGACACAGAACAATATCTATCCCAGTAATTTCACTTGTTTCACTTTCATTCACTGACAACCAACACACTGGCATCTGTATTTTCGAGATACACACAACTGGATATCAAGCTGCACATTTCCCTCGAGTGTATATGGTTGGAGTACATTATCAGGAAGTAATTGTACCAGACATGCCCCAAATGGCCAACACTAATGCAACCAGAGACTGTGCTCTCAGTGTGCTTTAATGAGTGTAAATGTATCGCTTAAGAATTTGCCAGATTTACAATAAGAGCACCTGCAACAACCAGTGACCGTCCACCGCAGTGACCGCAGTGCCTTTAGATTAGAAAGCGTGAAAGTATGGTATTCACAAATGGTCAGATTTAATATGGCTACTATTAAGATGGCATGTAATTTTGTCAGCTAAAGTCCTTAGTGCTTTGTCTGTCCATGACACCAGTAACAGAACATATTGCAACAACCATGTGCTCCCAAATGTTCATACACACCTGACAATAGCTTGTTAGTGGAACAGATTGATATGACAGGGACTCGAGCGATTAGGAATTTATGTCTGTGTCACTGGATGAAGTTATCACACAGATGTCGCCCGTGGGGTTGTCACAGCCATCCAGTTCTGACAAGGTAGTTTCTGGACTGCGACTAATATCAGAAAAGATAATGAAGTTTTCGTTCACTTTGAACTTAATATGATATGTAATCTAAGACACCATGGCGGCAATTCAAAGGCATGCCAGTCACTACAGACTATTTACAACTCCACAGACCGGAATTCAATTATAATTTGTCCTGGGGACGTCATTTTATCTGATGAATCAGTTTGTGATCCTTTTATAATACTATAATACAATATACTTGGAAGAAACCACTCGACTTAAGTCAGCCCCTGGCAATGTCAGTACGCGTATTGCAATGAGTTTTATCCATTTGACTAACGCCTAAAAATCTAATGTTGGAAACAAATTGTATCTTAAGCCTACATCAGTGGCACTGGAGGAACAGTTGTATGAGGTGTGAACTTACCGTGAAGTGTGGAGTGTCTTGGCACGCCCAAAATCGTTCGATACCTGTTTCTGTGCAATGTTTCTCGATTTGTAGGTACCATACTGAGCGTGTGGGTTTCACCGAGGTGACCTACACTTCTGGCTTTTTTTTCACTCATGAAGTTGACATGCCGTGATATAACTGCCAGACTGCTAGTGGCACTAAACCATAACTCACTATTTCAATAATGATACACGTAGAAGAGTTATTTTGGGTTTACGCTGCTTTCATCAACATTCCAGCAATACCATGGAATGGGTTTCACACATTGTACACATGTGGGAATCGAAGCGGGTCTTCAGCGTGACGAGCGAACGCCTTAACCACTAGGCTACCCCACTGACCCAAAGTGGCATTAAACCATAACTCACTATTTCAATAATAATACACTAATCAAGTTTCAAATTGTCCATGTCATGGTCACCCGATCTACTTGCAGCAGGATCTGGTGGTAGACGTATTATTTCTCATAATTAATGACGAGATATCACATGAGCAGCGGAATACGCCGAGTGGTTCCGAATGGAAAAAAAGCTGGAAGCAAAAGTAGATATTATGGGATACCAAACACTGTCACGGGTCCTCAATCTGTTGAAAGCCTCCATGTCATAGAGGAAAGCGCTTGTGCCCGAAGAGAGGAAGGTTGGTGATTCGAACCCTGGCCGTGTCATACCAAAAGACGTCAAAATATGGGACTTGATGTTACCCTGCCTGACACTTGACACTAAGGGATAAGGCAAGGACTAGTCGCCCAGAATCAGTACACTGTATGTGAGGCTAGTATCCTTTTAAACTGAGGCACTGTATCCTGGTAGCCTAGCACTAAAATAACCAGCATTGGTCACAGACAAACGCGTACACAAGCGTGTCGTTATCTAAGTTCAATAATCTTAAACGCAACATTAAGCCTCATCTCAACCGCAGCTGTTCGAGAGCAGAACCAAGTTCCTTGAATAGCCTCATGTCAAATAAACGTTTCGCATAAGGCACTTTTCACATTACACCCAAGGCCTATAAACACACAAGCGTCTGTGTTAACGTGGAGATATAATTGCACCACGCGTAACCCAAATGACCAACCCTAATTGGACCAGAGACTTTAGCTGTGCGCTGGCTGCACTTGAACTAATGTAACTGTATCCCTTGAGAGCACATTAAAAACACACACCAACAACATGTGGTTCTACACTCTCAACTATTGTCTTCAGATCAGGAAGTGTAAATGTATCGCTCATCGTGCTTCTCATGTGATCACTGCTAATGATACGCAACTGCTGCTATGCAACAGAGATGTGAAACCGTTCATTGATGGACAATCATTCCTGTTCATGATGGATAAGTGTATGCTGGAAAGAACAATTGATGGATAAGTGTATGCTGCACTCTTCATTGATGGATAAGTGTATGCTGTACTGTTCATTGATGGATAAGTGTATGCTGTACTGTTCATTGATGGATAAGTGTATGCTGTACTGTTCATTGATGGATAAGTGTATGCTGCACTGTTCATTGATGGATAAGTGTATGCTGCACTGTTCATTGATGGATAAGTGTATGCTGCACTGTTCATTGATGGATAAGTGTATGCTGTACTGTTCATTGATGGATAAGTGTATGCTGTACTGTTCATTGATGGATAAGTGTATGCTGTACTGTTCATTAATGGATATGCTGTACTGTTCATTGATAGATAAGTGTATGCTGCACTGTTCATTGATGGATAAGTATATGCTGCACTGTTCATTGATGGATAAGTATATGCTGTACTGTTCATTGATGGATAAGTATATGCTGAACTGTTCATTGATGGATAAGTGTATGCTGTACTGTTCATTGATAGATAAGTATATGCTCCACTGTTCATTGATGGATAAGTGTATGCTGTACTGTTCATTGATGGATAAGTGTATGCTGCACTGTTCATTGATGGATAAGTGTATGCTGCACTGTTCATTGATGGATAAGTATATGCTGTACTGTTCATTGATGGATAAGTGTATGCTGTACTGTTCATTGATAGATAAGTATATGCTGTACTGTTCATTGATAGATAAGTATATGCTGTACTCGTCATTGATGGATAAGTATATACTGCACTTTTCATTGATGGATAAGTGTATGCTGCATTTTCATTCAGGGATAAGTATATGCTGCACTTTTCATTGATGGATAAGTGTATGCTGCACTTTTCATTCAGGGATAAGTCTATGCTGCACTTTTCATTGATGGATAAGTGTATGCTGCACTTTTCATTCAGGGATAAGTATATGCTGCACCCTTCATTAATAGATAAGTGTATGCTGCACTTTTCATTGATAGATAAGTATATGCTGCACTTTTCATTGATAGATAAGCATATGCTGCATTTTCATTCAGGGATAAGTATATGCTGCACTTTTCATTGATAGATAAGTATATGCTGCACTGTTCATTGAAAGATAAGTATATGCTGTACTGTTCATTGATAGATAAGTATATGCTGCACTGTTCATTGATAGATAAGTATATGCTGCACTGTTCATCGAAAGATAAGTATATGCTGTACTGTTCATTGAAAGATAAGTATATGCTGCACTTTTCATTGATAGATAAGTATATGCTGCATTTTCATTCAGGGATAAGTATATGCTGCATTTTGATTCAGGGATAAGTCTATGCTGCACTTTCCATTGATAGATAAGTATATGCTGTACTGTTCATTGATAGATAAGTATATGCTGCACTGTTCATTGAAAGATAAGTATTTCATTGAGAGATAAGTATATGCTGCACTTTTCATTGATAGATAAGTATATGCTGCACTTTTCATTGATAGATAAGTATATGCTGCATTTTCATTGAAAGATAAGTATATGCTGCACTTTTCATTGATAGATAAGTATATGCTGCACTTTTCATTGATAGATAAGTATATGCTGCATTTTCATTCAGGGATAAGTATATGCTGCATTTTGATTCAGGGATAAGTCTATGCTGCACTTTTCATTGATAGATAAGTATATGCTGCACTGTTCATTAATAGATAAGTGTATGCTGCACTTTTCATTGATAGATAAGTATATGCTGCATTTTCATCCAGGGATAAGTATATGCTGCACTGTTCATTGGTGGTTAAGTGTGTGCTGCGCTATGAAAATGCGCTAATGAAAAGTTCAGGATCGTAAAATTGCAACAAAACTGACACGTAAGAAAGAATGGGGTATGTATGAGCATATTTAAATGGGTATTGACAAAACGTCACACATCGATATAGAAGATCCTTTCATAACAGATCAGGATCATGGCAAGGTGCGACTATTTCAGACATTGACCCACAGCTTCACGAACACTTGTCAATGTGTAATATGGTCAGACTCCTTTATCTGGAAGGTACCACCAAAAGCGAAGTTGTCCAGATTACCGAAACACGAACACGTCCCAAAGCCCATATGATTACTCGTATAAATCATTTTTCGAACAGTCATCGGTGGCTTTCTGGACTAATTTCCTGATTATCGTGGTTCCACTGCATTGCTTTACAAGCAAACAAAATTTAACAAATTTGATCACAAAACATTTCAGAAAATAGAAACATAATTAGAGTTTCAAAGTTTCTGTTTTATGTCTGCCATATAGATGATATTTGATGACAGGGAAACCATTATAAGGACGATCGTCTTCTTGTATTACAGACCGATCTGTTCTTGTAGCTTATATTAAAAGATCTTTTCTTAAAAAATAATGAAACGTATCAAATACATATTTAAAGCCGAAGGATGTATTTTCAAGGTTCCAGGTGCCTGAGGGATAATTATTTTCGCAAAGAAACGACTTACCATAATCAAAACGATCAACACCATTTCTACAACCATAAGGTATTTCAGCTGAAAACTTAGTACGATACATAAACATGTCTAGAAGAAACACTACCAATTATTGACGATATTAGGTTTTTGCGATGGTTTAAAGATTAGCGTATCCTGCCGCACCAGTGGTACCCGTCACATACACATGCGGGGTACAAGTATAATAAGGCATTTCATCGAACATCATTTATGTCACTGATGCATCGTGTAATGTCTAAGGGGTGGACGATAATACCGGTTAATCGGTATATTTCAGTTCGAACTACAAAATACAATTTATTGCGGTACACTTTTCGCGAACCGGTTCACCCGATACGATCGGCAATTTCCGTGAACATGATCGGTAATTTTCATGATGTAGTAAAAAATACTATTAACATTTGTATATCCTTTATATTATTATACATTAGTAGTTTTTGAGAATGTTTATTGGTCATATAATTGCATTTACGTGACTTTTAAACCATATAAATAAAAAGACATTAGATTGGTACCAGCACTCGATGTAGGGATAAACAATTTTGAAACATTTTCAATTGATCTCTTGTACAGTCACATCCTGACACTGGCCAGTGGCATTGTTTCAAAAGAAAGGAAACAGTAATTTCATTACCTTAAACCATGTGTTACACTTTCACAATATATTGCAATACATATTGCAATACGCCAACACATATCACAATATATCCCAATACGAAAATTTTTCATCACCTCTGCCTTTTAAAACTTTTTGGAGTCCTTTCAGAAAAGCTCTGTACAAAGAAACTAAAATGAAAAGCACTCGTGTTACGCTACCAATATGACGGCTTACGGAAACCTCACAGCTTAAGGAGTCGTTTTGCAGATCCAGAAAAACAACATCCAACCACATTGCTCAGAATGTTTATATTGGTGCACAGAACAAGACAAGAAATACTTTTAACATATAAAGAAAAGATGTTTCACCACTACTGGTCGGCCATTGGTCTTTAATGTTAGACATTAGTGGCGAACGCTCAAGCAGAGTAAACAAGAAGTCAGATAAAGACACTATCAAAAAGCCGCCAACTCGGAACCTCTTGCCAAGAATATGACAAATCCGTATGAGAGCCATGTTACTACAAAAGCCAGCTGAATAAAACACGTAGCTATGAACATAATTTCTTTCGTTTATTTCTTTTTTCGGTTCTGTCACTGATTTTGCTTTTTCATGTCTGCTCTCGACGTTTATGAGTGAACTTTTGTTGACCTTATTTCTCTGGCGCCATTTCCTGTCTTTTCCATAGGAATTGATATTTGAATTTACAGATGCAATTTGGAGTTTGTTTTCAGGTTTTCCATTCCTCAGACATTATATACTGCTGATTAATAAATATCACACTCGCTTTCGAATGCTTTGATAAACTGGTATTAATACCATAGGTTCTCTGCCTAAGAAAATGTATTGAGGCTATGTGTGTATGTGTGAGAAATATAATTACTGTTAAAATCGGAGCGATGACATTGTCTCTGCATGTCTAGCGTTTAGTTAACGTTGCAGTAGATGGGTGAGTGTGTGAGTGGGTTAGATTTTAACTCGAAGTATTACAGTATGTTGTGGGAAAGTGATATCGGATTTAGATGCTCACCACGTTGATGAAATTCACAGGCAAGATTGGGGTACCGACAAACCTAGGAACATAACCAAACCGAACCGACATTATAATTAGATTTCTGCCACGCCAAGCTGCACTCGGATTATGGTGTCTTAGCTCCTTGGCCACTCTTCGCGAATTGTGGGGTCTTAGATGCCGAAGCACCAAGACCACCCTTCACGAACTGTGGGGTTTTAGACACCCTAACGCCTAGACCACCCTTCACGAACTGTGGGGTTTTAGACACCCTAACGCCTAGACAACCCTTCACGAACTGTGGGGTTTTAGACACCCTAACGCCTAGACCACCCTTCACCAACTGTGGGTTTTAGACACCCTAACGCCTAGGGCCTACCTCAACCCATTACCATAGACACCTTTGTTGACAACGTCTTAACACGAGAGACAGTCATAACAGTAAAAAAACCACATACATAAAACAACTGAGACAAAACTGATGAATAGCCTACCTTGATATTTGAAGTATATCTCGTGATTGTATTTTCTCCTGCGTGCAACAGATTGTACAACGATCATCCAATGATTCTCCAAGAAGAATGCAGGATAAGCTGTGACGTCACAGCCAAAGATATTCCAGCTCCATCACACAGACCTGTAAAGAATTAAATCAGGCACACCATTTAATAGGCAAGAATAAACACGTCCTCAGGGTACGATCCGTCACACATTTTAATGAGCTCCTACGATAAATTTAGGATACTGAGTACTGTATTTAGCTGGACTATTGCAGCGTTCAACAAACAAACAAACAATGCGTGAACGATACGCAATTATCTGGCATAAACATATTTCATCCATTAAAACAATATTTCTTTATAGGCTTCAGGGTATTAAATCGTCAGTAAATCGTCTCAACGCATACTTGTATACACTGCAAGTCTGACATTATGCGATACCTTAATAGAAGTTCATCACGAAATCAAATTCGATTATCATGCTGTCAAGGAAACGTCAATGCCACCCTTGTGTCTCTGTCTTCCAGAGGATCTCGCAGGGCTGTCAAGGAGACCAACATTACGGCCTTGCGGTGTCATGGAAAGGTGGCTGTTGTGAAACTATTGGATCAATCTGGATGATAGAATAATCTTCTGGGCTGCATTGAGGTCAGATGCTTGTTGGAAGATTACAGCAAGAACTGCAGACACAGCCTCTGTGTGCATCCACAGAGAAATGGTAAATACGGGAAATTGGTCATTGGCTGACTGACGACCTTTTCGCACGTTATATATGACTATTACCCAAGCTTGTCTCTTGAGATACCTTAGCTGGCCCTGACGCTATCTTTATCACGTAACATTTAATTAGTAGTCAAGTAGAAGAAAGAGGCATTCGATATCATTTTTTTCTCCCTCAGAACCGTTTTCACTTTTATCTTGTTCAAAGAGTTGATGGTAGCGTGCAGTAAAATATGTTATAGGGCCAGGGTTCAAACCTGACGTGTGGCCACGTTGCCTAGTCAAAGCTGTCTTTCAATGCAAAACGAAGAAGTATTCAATTACAATCATGGAATATACTTACCGGTTCATGATGATATTAAGCCATAGTATAACGAAGTATGTTATGAAGGCTTACGCCAAAACGTATGGATGCAGACAGTCTTCAAAACATACATTTTGAAATTATATTTCTCTTTTTTAAATCCAGATTTGAATTTCCCACTGTATCAGTCAGGTGGCCAGAGGAGGTGCGCTTCCATAGAGACAAGCCTGTGAGTGGGGAAAAAGTTTCATTCAGGGTTTCATATTTCAGGCAGGCTGTGAAAACGACCTCCTGCCCGCTCTCCTGACCCCATGCTGTGCAGGGTAAGGGTTGTACACTTATTTGATACTGATATCACCATGCTAAAGATTTATTTTCAGAAAATATCTTGCCAGGCACCCATAGCCGTTACAGTCCTGTCACTCATGGGCAGATAAATGCAAACTGCTGTTGAGTAGCAAATGGGAGACTAATTGGAAACCCATGTGATTGCATTCCGGTCTTTAAGCCCCAAGAAAAACCCCCAGAAATATGTATATCTGAAAAGATCTAATATAATCGCATAAAAGAGTGAGTGAGTTTAGTTTTACACCACACTCAGCAATATTCCAGCTATATGGCGGCGGTCTGTACATAATCGAGTCTGGACCAGACAATCCAGTGATCAACAGCATGAGCATTGGTCTACGCAATTGGGATACGATGACATGTGTCAACCAGGTCAGCGAGCCTGACCACCCGATCCTGTTAGTCGACTCTTATGACAAGAATGGGTTACTGCCGGTCAATTCTATGCCGGATCTTCATGGATACGCATAAAAGAAAGTAAATACGCAAACATATCAACGTCAGCAGTGGCTATCTGATACTCTAGATGTACATGACAGGGAACAACAATAGTTGCAACTCAATACCTTACCCATAGACAACATGTAACGGCGATACTAGCCACATGATACTCTGTCTAAACCCGATACCTTTTCTATAGACAAAAAGCATCGCTGCCAAAGGTCGATCGATCGGCAATTATTTTGATAATTGGGGTGAATCATCATCCCACCAGATCCACTGACAACACCGAGAAGACAACAATAGCATTGTATAGCCATTTTCAGTTTTTCAGTGTATATCTTTGTTGATAAGTATATCCTTGTATAATTCGCCACATCAGCTTCGGGCGGTGGGGAAGCCTTGTGGTTAAGGCGTTTGCTCGTCACGCCGAAGACGCGGGTTCGATTCCCCACATAGGCACAATCTGTGAAGCCCATTTTGCTATAATATTGCTAAAAGCGGCGTAAAACTAAACTCACTCAGCTTCAAATCCGACTGTGAATAGAGCAGTCTAATCAGACTCAATACCAAAATCATTTCCATTTAAAAGTACTATCAGCTGAATGCACAGGTCATTGTACGATCTCACCTATATCATGTGTGTTCAGACTACTGCCAAATAGCTATCACGGAAACACATGGTACGCGTCAAAGTAAGGGACTACATCCTGCATCAGACATCAGTCTGATCACTGATGGGTCCAAGTGTGATATGTCCTGTACTTGTCTACCATAAACGATTTACTGTCGGCTTGAAAGTTGTAACCCTGATCAAATACAGTTTGAGTCATGAACTGCTCTTTGAAAAACCTATAGAAAGTTGAGAGGCAGCTGAAGGAATATTGCGCGACATAGAGGAACAGTTTACTGTGGGACAGCTGAAGTCATCGCTCTTGTCAAACCTTCTTCTTGAGAGTCACTTCATGAGATCTAAATGACCTTAAAAATATCAGCTTTCCTTAGCACAACAAGAACCAAATAGAAGAGAAACAAGAGCAAATCTTGTATTTAAAGCATTCCATATTTGCACATTGCAAATTCCACCATCATTTCACCCTCTCCCGGATTGTTACCATGTGATCCAATATCAAAATGTTTTCTGTAAAACACACTTGCAGTTTTGTCATTACTGTACTTAATAATCGTTATAGTAGGAATGGCTTGTTAGTATATTTTAGTACACATGTAGCTTTTTCCGTTAATTAATAATATGGATATTTGGTGATTCTTTTTCAGGTGGCGAGGATCGGAGATCAAGGAGACACATACACACATGCATTCACTTTGCTGTGTAGATGCAACGATGATGAAGGCGATTTTAAGCCCAACTTAGCTTCCCCTAGCATTTCAGTGTCATAAAAGCGTGACTTCATGCAATGCTGTATATAACATATAAATGCACTCACACCCACACTTCCGAGTCTGTAAAAGCGAGTTTGCTCCATCAACGATCATCCGGACGCGATAGAAATATGGCGTTGCTCTACCTGATGATATCTTTTCCGCTACAACATCATCTCATTTGATTCAAGTCATAGACTCTATTTTTTATGTCCATCATTATCTCAGTGGCATGACATCTCGCGTGTTAATTTTTTAGACCATGCTTAGTCATCAAATGACATTAAATGCATGGCACGAAAAGGAACATTAATTATTGAAACTTTTCTGAAAAAAGGAACAGGGAAGTTTTTCCTCATGTTACGAGATGAAACGCTGAGGTCACCAAAAGGAATCTATTTGGGGTAAAATAACCACACAAGACCGACGTAAGCTTAACAAATTATAGTCGAACACGCAGTTCCAGATATAGGGTTATAATCTAAATGTCAACAGAGTGGGTCAAATAGGTGGCATCAGAATTAAGTAACAGGCGTTCGGATAAATGTACAGTGCTCTCACAATGTTCAGTTTAATGTCACTGTTAATTATCTTGAGAAACGCATGCCTCCATTTTTGAATCCAGAATAGTGTTGGATACTGGCTGGAATTCAATAGATAACTTTCCAAGGGCACGGAAATAAGACACAGGTCAGGTCGAAATGGCTTCTCTGTCCAGAACTTCCAGAACGAAAAAGGGCAATAAACTCGGATTTTTTGGTACATGGAGAAAAAGTGGTACGCAAAAGTGAAAAGTTCAGTTCTGAGGAATCGTGGAGCAGGGACATTGCGTATATAAGGGTGCTTTGCTGTCAGACGGTCACTGGCGTTTTGTAGCTAAAAAAAGGAATATCGTTGTGCGGGACTCACTGTTCTAAATCGAAACATACATTGCCATTTTTTGGACGATTTGAGCCTGTGGAGTCTCAATCTGCTGTTGCACGCCACCTCAATGTTAACCAGAGTACCATCAACAAAGCAATTCTACGCAATATCGGCCTCGAAGTGGTAGGCCTCAGATTACCACTGCAGCGCAGGATAGGTACATCCGGGTACTTCATTTGCGGAATGGAACTGTTACAACAGTTGCAACTGCAAGTGCATTCAAATGTCACAGGCTTTGCAAGAGGAATAGTCCAAAATTGCACAAAGTCAAATTCAAAGACTTATTCAGTTCATGCCATGATGATGCAGAGCAGTTTTTGGGGGCTCATGGTGTCCACAGATATTGACCACAGCGCCCAACTGAGAAAGGACACCTTCACATATTGAACGTTTTATAATGTATAGATGTTGACAGACATTTGATTCTTTATCAATTTGGCTTCAACTGATCCAGATTTTTTCTCGTTTTAAAGTTAGCAGGTTAAATTCATGAAAATACACCTACGCGTTTATGTTTGAGGAGGATATAGCTGTCGAATACATGAATGTAAAAACTTCCTCTGGCAAGAAACAGCCTTTCAAGGTGCGAGACCAGAGAACAATTCATATGCAACCACACATAAAAAAACAGACAAATTCCATGCACTATACAATACCATGTATCGGTGCCTTCAATAGAACTCCCACTCATCAGTTCATTGCTCTAGTATGGTGTTCTAGTATGGAGACGATTAAATTTTCCAGTCTCTATTACAAACATGTCTACATGACGCTTCTTCGACAGACAAGGGAGTTCCTTGGCTGATGGCATGGTTCTGTTGGCCTCCAGAGCTCTTCGGTTGTTGGTGAGATATATTGGCTTATTATTGTCTCTGATCACAAGGTCAGTTCCCTTCCTCTCACGACAGTAAAGCCATCTCGTTATCCATTATCTTATGCAAGGGGTTTGGGTTTAGGGGGTTTAGGGGTAGCAAAGTGGTTAAAGTGTCCATCACTTCAGCAACCCATGCTTGTCGTAAGAGGCAACTAACGGGATCGGGTGGTCCGGCTCTCTGACTTGGTTGACACATGTCATCGTATCCCAAATGCCTAGATTGATGCTCATGATTTCATCACTGGATTGCTTAGATTAGATCATAATTTACCGACCGCCGCCATATAGCTGGAGTACTGCTGAGTACGGTGTAACAAATAGACAAACGAACAAGCAAATCTTGACGTATAGGGAAGGAGAAACGTGTTTTGAGTCATTCTGGGACATTCAGGCCAATGGCCATCAACGCATATTTCCATGCTGATGACCACGGAAAATGCTTTTGTACTTAGTCTTAAAACAACATGCAGCAATTCGTAGCTGTAACGTCAAATGCATGTCACGGAAAAGAATATTAATTGTCTCTTAAAAGATAATGTCCACAGAAAGACATTTTCAGTGGGGCTAATGATACGTGTTACGTCAGGATTTCCTGCTTTAGCTTACGCCATTGACAATCTCTGCAGCATTCTGTCCCAATGCTACTAGTGAGTACACCGCACCATAGTTGAGTTAAAGAAGATGGACTGGAATGATTGGTACAGGTTTCCGTCTCTTCTTTCACCGGATTTCATCACCAAGGTACTCCAGGAATCCCATTTTTTTTTTTGTAAAACCCGTCAATTGAAGAAACCCATTGTTTGTGTTACCGGGTTTGTGGCGCTTTTCTCAACGCTGCTTATACGTAGACTCAAGCTCTCACTGACAGGCGTCAATGCGTGTAAAAACGTTGACAGATCTTCAGCAATGTGTTCGTATAAAACCAAAGGACACACAATCTCCAACATATTCCATAGTTTGTGCACTCACACATCTGAATCTGGCATCGTTTTATCGGCATTGCAGAAGTTGAAAATCAAAAACGAACTTCAGGGTAACAGCTTACAGTGAGCGATGTTACAGTGTAGATTCTACCGCCGATAGACTTATAGACTTAGACTTTTAAGCACATTGTTTCAGAGCTTTTTAGTATCAGTGCTTTCTTAAACAGATGACCCACTTGTCTTTGGCGCCTTCCAGTTGAAATCTCAAAATCTTTGGTTTGAAATGTGTGTACCCTGCGATTACGCTTCTAGGATTGTCAGCACCATTCCCTCTCCTGTGATTGTCATCAATGTGGCAAACGTCTTAGAATGGCATTACTTCGGGATTCCACCCACAATAAGCAGACCCACTACGATATAACTGGAATGCTGACTCTTAATCAGCGGTGTGAAAGCCCAACACATTCCGTGCCAAAACCGCAACACTTATTTAGATTAATACTTATTTGACAAGCGACAAAATGTTCTCTCAAATGAAGTATTATATACGTCTACGAATTTCCTTTAGCAATGCTTGATCAATGAATGGTCACTGCTGAAGGTTTTATTATTTCAACGTGGTCTTTTGAAGCTACGTTTACTGTTGAATAACCTTGAAAAGTGGATTGGACCAGAGTTTTACAAATGTTATCAAAACACAGTCATCAGGAACCACTATGACTGTTTGTTGTTTAACGACAAGGGTTTAGGGAGCATTCGGTACACGGTTTACAGTAGAATCATGCAATGTCATGACTATATACATTGCTGTAAAGGTTTTACGAACGCAACGGAAACAAGGAGTTGATCGAGTACTTCATAAATACAGCAACAGTGCACAGAAGGTATCTGCATGAAGAGCGGCAAGCTGAATGAACTATTTAGCATGTCGATAGTGTTAGACCCTTAAAGATCATTCCACCATCAATGATAAACACGACTTGGTTAGCGTTCTGACAGATAAAAAGGATCCTGAAAAGATCAAAAGAGGCTCCAGCACTCTGATGGAGCCAAGTATTGAGTGGAGCCTTCTTCCTGAACACAGGAATCTGTCTAGAGGTTACAGTTATCGCTATGGATTCATCGGACATGAAAGAACATGTTTCTTTCTTCAGCAGCATATATGGAAAAAAAAGATATGAACCTTTTTTCTCCATTTTTTAATTTGTCAATAACTTTGATGTGGTATCTTTCCTCAACTTTGGATCAACAGCTTTGTATTGACGTTGACTGTTTGGCGCCAGTTTCTGTCAATGCACTTTATGTAACAGATTTTCTTACATCTCCTCTGAGAACCTTCCATTATTTCTACTCTGTCGTTATTTGGGTTGATAAGGAAGCTTTGAAATACGTGCCTAAGAAAATATTTTCGGATTTTGTGCAGTTGTTGTACACATTGCTACTTTCCTTTTATCAATAACACGCGAGCTAATACAGATTGTGTTCTATTACTTTGGTGATCTATGAAGATGAATTGTGTCACGGAACAAACAGACTGGTCCTTCACTTGACTGTGTGAGTGAGTGAGTGAGTGAGTGAGCAAGACTACAAGTGAGTAAGTGAGGTTTAAGTGGTATGAGTTTGATTTTGAAGCCTACCAACCGACTTTTATTCTTCATTCCTCATTATTTTTTCTTCCTTAAGCAGCATTTAGAAGCTGGTATGATGAAGTGGAACACTTTTTATGGATAGAAAAACTTCTTTGTTGCAGTAGTTGCGACGTTTCGGTGTAGATCCTAACACCGTTATCAAGCAAATGATGCCTGATTTGCTTGATAACGGTGTTAGGATTTACACCGAAGTTGTCTCTCAAAAAAGAATGTTCCACTTCTTCTTCATTATGCTTCTCAGACCAATAATGGAATGTTTTGAAGTTTTAATTTGGTAATTTACAAAGAGTAATATTGTTACTGTAATAACATAACTGAAATATCAAACTGAACATGGAACAGGAAGCGTAACAATAATAACCTTTGTGCCTGCTTTTCAACATTCCCATTTTAACGCTCATATATTGGACATGCTATTTGGTAATAAAAGTGTGAAGCATATCTACACCATAAGCTAACATGAAACGGGAACCCTTCATGAAACGAATCTTGGTAGGGTTAACTTAGTAATATGTATGTACATGTATGTATGATAACGTTGTCACGGTGATGGGTAATAAGATTTGAAACCCCTGACTGACCAATCATAAACGAGTATTCTCCAAATTCATTGTGTAAAGCGGTAACATTATTTCATCAGTCATTGGATCAGTGACCCTCGATATTTATTCTTAGGTCTCTTGGGAGTGTACAACCCAAGCTGCCTTGTCAAGAACTTGAAGGTTAACAAACACAAACTTATTTTTACAGCTGGGAGAACAGAGACATATTTAACTCAAAGTCTCTTGGCATTAGTTTTGGTTTGGGACAGGACCGCAGCCAAAGAACACGCCACCCATCAAGCTCCATATACTGCCTCTGGTGAGACCCGTGAAGATCCTTGTTAGAATTGACCTTCAGCAACCCATGCTTGTCGTCAGAGGCGACTGATGGTATTGGGTGGTCAGGCGCACTGACTTGGCTGACACATGTCATCGTATCCCATTTGCTCATGAATGTTGATCACTGGATTGTCTGGTCAAGTCTGGATTATTTACAGTCCACCGCCAAATAACTTGAATATTGCTGAGTGCAGCGTTAAACAGCAAATAAACTAACCTCCGCATCGCCAATAGTGATGTTTAATAGGAAAAGGAACGACAATTTGTATTGTGATTTTCTTTCTGACACCACAAGCTATTCTGATCGATCTTGAAATAACAGTTACTTTGTCTTGCGCGAAGAACATTGATAAATTTTAACTATTACTAATAATAATATGCCAGAAATGAATCCTATGACCTTCATATTATCTTTGTATTTGTGCATGATGGCATGCAATAGGATTGCACGACTTCATTCAAAAGACTATTCAAAAGTTTGAAATCAACTTCATCGCATGAACCATTCTCAGTTGTTCCACACGCAACGTGGCTCCACAGATGTTATATAAATAATTACTTTGAAGGGACTTAAATTATTAAATCGATTTGACATTCTCGCATTGCAAGTAGGATAACAACGTTTCTCGTCCCTTGCCTTCATTGATGGAGTTGTCTTGGGTTACATGTCGCTCTGAAAAGGCCATCTGGGCTGATGTGAGGTGTTGGGAAAACGTGACTGATTCTGAAGCTCTTAGATCTGTCTTACTGTCTCCGATCTGTCCGGATGAAGGAAGAGCCACGAGAACGACGCATTGAAGTCAGTTTTTCACAGTCAGGTCACATATGAGCCTGATAGGCGCTATCTATCAAGTCCGCTCTTCACGAGCGTTATTTAATCCAATGTTGAAGTGGGATATTTAAAACTTCAAGGCCTTAGAGATATTCTACTGTTTGGCTGTGGTTTACGATTAAAGTGAGTGAGTGAGTGAGTTGGGATTAACGCCGCATTGAACAGTATTCCAGTTAGATAAGGACCCGTTAGCTTAATACTGGAGTGAGTGAGTTTAGTTTAACGCAATATTCCAGCAGTATCACGGTGTGGGACACCAGAAATAGGTTGCACACATTGTACCATTTTGGGGGGATCGAACCCGGGCGTGAGGAGCGAACACTTTAACCACAAGGCTAACACACCAACCCGCGTCAAGTGATGCGAGTCCCTGAGATGTATTCTATTGGTGAAACCCAAGATCTCGAATATGGTGCTGTAAATCCTACCGAACTATCAAATTTGGTGTGAGTGAATTCGGTTTTACGCCGCATTTAGCAATATTCCAGCAATATCAAGACGGGGGCCAGCAGAAATTGGCTTCACACATTGCAGCCATCAGTATGGACAATCTATAGTTAAGGCCCATTGGTGTTATTGTCCCCGGAAAGATTCAAAACACGCTTTATCCTTGCCTTTATAGAAGACGCCATAATCCTGTTCTCTAAACAAGAGAGGAAGCAGGAAACTGAATGACCATCGGACCATCGGTGATGTTAAGTCTTGCTGGTAAAATTTATTTTGTTTGTTGCTCGACGCTGCACTCGGCAATCTGTCTGTAAATAATCGGGACTGGACCAAACAATCCAGTGATCAACTGCATGAGCATCGATCTACGCAACTGGGCTACGATGACATGTCAGCGAGCCTCATCACCCGATACGTGAGTCGAATCTCACGGCAAGCATGGGTTACTGAAGGCCAATTCTAACCTTCACGGGTAGTGTTGATGTATTGCTGGTAAGAACAAGCAAATTGGATAAAGGATGGACAAACAGGACGAAGGCAATTGTTGATGAGGCAGAAAATGCAGTTTCTACACGTTACCGAAAGTTTATTGAGCTGCACGGTTCATTCAGTCAAGGTATCAGACCGGTGGTAATGAGGTGCCATTTCAATCAAGGAATAATGGAAGGGTTTATTGGTTTAGGAATTGGTGCCGCTGAAACGTGTGACTGAAACAAGCTACACGTGATCTCAGCTTCATATACAACTGAAACGTTTATGACTCTCCACCCGGGCTCGTTTCCAATCACGAGTACAATGTGTGAAGCCCATTTATGGCGTCGCTGTCGTAATGTTGCTAATGTTTCTAAAATTTCCCATACCTAATCACCCCACCATTTGCGATCTAAAAGAAATTTTATTACATGTACATGCTTCTATACAGAGTGTCCACCATAAAGCTGGAATATTACTGAGTGCGGCGTAAAACTAAACTCACTAACTCTATACAGAGTGTCAATGCTTCTCTCTTGATCATGGAAAAGTCATGGAAAGGTTCTTCTATGAAACATCCAAAGATTATCTGGAGACATTTATAAAACTGTAAAGGTCGGCACAAGAGGGACGACTGAGTCAATCTGTCTTCATCATACGATCGGGGCGGTGGGGTAGCCAAGTGGTTAAAGCCCTAGCTCGTAACGCCGAAGACCCGGGTTCGAATCCCCACATGGGTACAATGTGTGTAGACCATTTCCGGTATCCCCCGCCGTGATATTGCTGCAATATTGCTAAAAGCCGCGTAAAAGTCACTCACTCACTCATCATACTATGTTGTTTTAACGCATTAAGTTGACACACTGCGATAAAGATGTGGCGATTTGTGCAACTGGGTTCCACCTAAGCCTAAACGGGATAGCTGATAGAACTCTCAACTAGTGGGACAACCTTTATGTTATGATTCACGTTCATGTTACCCATATACCATATCTGTTGAAGGTGCTGTTTTAGACACAAAAGATATAAGCTTACATACAGTATGATTGAACACAATTAACTTCTTAAAATAGTCCTTTAGGATTCTTTGACCAACGTACTTTAAATAATAAGCGCATTCTGATTGGTTCATCGTATTTTCGCAGATAACTTTTATCTATAGGGGAACGAGTCTTCTTGCAGGTTATGGAAAGAGGCGTGTGGTGACAAATGCCGTTTCTGGTTGCCTGCAGAAGTTAGTAAGGGGAAATGATTTTTTCCGATCCCTTAGAAGGTGTAGCTTCCCACAAGATCTCCTGAGAGACTATGACAGACGTAGGACTCGTTCGACTGATTGCGTGGTTAAGTGGGTCATTAAAGACCATGTATTTGTCGGTGCAGTTTATTAGCTTATTACACGAACTGATCACAACGTCAGATCCTGTCCTGTACCGTTATAAAACCTCTCCCCCATTTCACACAAGACCAATTTCATTTGTACCTCTTGCACATCACTAAACAACATGATAGAGTATTGCGGAGATGTCCGATCGTAACTCCTGCCTCTGCAACGAACAACACTACTTGTGGCTTCTTCATACGGTCAGGGGGTAAAGAAACGTTATTGACAAGCTATTTATGGAATAGAGATTATCTGACAGAAGAACAAAGATAACGTCTTGTCAATTCGGAAGACGAATGTGCCATTGAGCACGTTTCTTTGTCCAAGCCTGGTGCTTGTACATCATTGCCCCAGGAACATATAAAAAACAATAAAGAATATCTTTGGAACGGTTTTATGTTTTTCATCTTATTTCTTTTTTTTTAAGTCACCCGGTATGCAATTGTGTTGTTTGTTATAGGAACTGGACGAAGATGAATGATCTTAAATTGTAAGGTGTTGCAGCCGGCCTTTCAAATAGATTTGCCCTGACACAGAAGCGACATATAGGTGTTGAGGCACCCATGGAAACCCCCTGAGACAGAAGCGACATGCAGGTGTTGAGCCACCCATGGAAACACCTGGTATATCATGAGTATCTGGGGAGGATTTATATATACAGGCCGATGATATAGTCGGATTCGTATAGAACTCCATTGGAACTATTTGAACTGTAATAAACTACACCAAATTATTTGAAACTATAAAAAAATACATGCAGCTATTTTCAAACTATAATAAACTACACCCAACAATTTAAACTATAATACAAACTACAACTTCATTAAGCTATACGATGTCTGTATAACTGCTTAAAGGACAATAAACTGAATATATCACATGTAACTATCTAAACTATAATAAAATACACATAACTATCTAAACGTCAAGTCGCAAGTTGGATTAATTGTTGCTGAGAGGTGAATGCTCCCATCATTGTCTACATTACTATTATCACTGCTCTTGTATAACATTTGTACTGCCCCACAATTTTTACTGCCATAGTGATATGTTTGTATGTATGTATTTGATTTATAAACTCAGACAATTTGAGAATGGAATTGTTAATTACATCACCTCTCTTTGTTGTTAGTTGGTTTCACACGTGGTACTTCTACGGACTGATTCCTGGTAAACTTCATATTTCTAAAATAGGAACCAACAAGTAACATACTCCTGTAGTCATCTTATTCCACCAATGTTCACTGCTTGGTGAGCAGAAGCATACTTCGTTAAATGTCACTCGCCTACCCAGACACCACATGCACTGTATATTCTGGTGGGTCCTTGAATTAAAACCCAATTGTAAAACAAATGTCAACGCTTCATTCAGACTTTTACTTGATTAGTTTGAATAATTCAGCATTGGTGATCATGTTTATAGAGCCTGAGAGAGGTCATCACAATCAACACATGTTCCTCTCATTCGGCGAAGTATTCTATGGCTGTCAAACATATTCTAGCCGATCGTGGCAGATGTTTGGTCTTATTACTGAAATTGTTTTAAAAAGATAGATTGTTGCCATAAAAAAACCATTATGCTACGAAATAAATCATGAGATGCCAACATTAATGATGTATAGTACATATGATGTACATTAACAGCATTGCTGGACCCATCCCTGCTGACAATCAGAAGAGCATAGTTGAACATGGTTTTAAAGACAGCATATTCTCCATGATCACATCAGCTGATCACATCAGTGCCATATCAGTGCACAGTGCCACATCTGCCCCATCCTTCCTACACCAAAGCTTTAACTCTTTCAAAGATTCCATGTCCTCGACAGCCATGAAAACAAGTGCAGCAGTCCGTAGTTTGAGACAAACAGGGTGTGGATGGACGGCCACCAAATCGATAAGGAACAAGAAGAGATGGTCATCAATATCCCCCGCCACAGTGTTCTGTTCCTATTTGGTTCGTGTTTTTTAACTCCACCACGACATCATGTCCTGAAAACACATACCACATTTGGTTTCCCTATTTATAACAGTTTTTGAGAAAATCTGTTCCCATTGGGGATATCGTGCACTAAGTTAAGAAACTCATGACAAAGCCATAACTCTGTAACAAACTGTAACACGCTTTCCGTTTTCGAACTCCATCAAGGCATTCATGTCCGAAAAACACATACCAAATTTAGTTTCCCTATCTATAACGGTTTTTGAGAAAATCTGTCCCCATCATCTCAGACGGACGGACAGACGGAACTCAAACCTATATCTCCCTCCAATTTCGTGTAGGGGAATAATGAACTGGATTCATGGTCATGAATATATCCAGTTAATGTAGTTCATGGCCGACATTTACGTCACTTCCGGTGAACAAAGCTAGCTGTATTTTACTAGCTTTCTTCCATCTTTGTTAGTGACAGTAAGGAAGCGTGTACAGAATAATGAGTTTGGTACTTTTAACTTTGGAACATGTTACAAATGGAAATTTCTCCTTTTTTTCTTCCGTATGTTTGGTAGGTAGACACTAAAGGTTAAAAGCAAATCGATTTAAAATAATACAAGTTTGAAATGTCAAAATTGATTTTCTCATTTGTAAGACTTTGCCTTGACATTTAATAGTGTCAATATGCCTCACGTTCTTCTCTTCTAATCCCTTGAAAGAGTAGCGCGCCTCATATTGATGAGAAAAGAAAGACCGAACACTCGTGCTCTTAAACCAATGTATTCACGAATCCCAACTGTCTTCCGCACGTTTGCACAAGGATTAGAAATCGGATCTAACAAAAAGGCTGGAGCATTGAACTCTCCTTGCATACACACACAAACTATCGATTGTGATTCTTTAACATTAACAATACCTATCAAGTTCTATCTGTAGAGGTCTAGGGCATTTTGTAAAAAAGGCAAATGTCTTTGAAGGCTACCTAAAACACAATATGTGTAATGCTTGACTTTCTACTTAATAACATCTGTGTGGAATTTGGAAGTAAAATATTTACTCAAGGGACACCAATTGCGCTTCCCTTGTTGCTAGTTGGTTCTTTAATGAATATCAATCAGAATTTTTACTAATATTGAAATCACAATAAAGAACGTCAGTGTAAAATAATACCCGGTCTTGATTATTCCCAGAAACACATTCCGTTTGTTGTAAAGGTAAATATAGCTGTGAAAAAAACAAAACAAATTACGTTGGATACACAATGTTATCTAAAATGTGGATAAATGTTATATTTGGGATTGCATTCTAAAGTACGGATGTTCGTGCTCCTTTCAGGATGAGTCCACACTTTCAGTGTCAGGCACCCTATCACAAGCAGTCTAACCTACTGAGCTTCTACGGCTTCAACTAAAATGGAAGTCTGACAGCTGGTAGTCTAGATCACATACTTTGTGTAGCCGCCTGACAAGTGTAAATTGGCACCAATATATAATGTCCCTTGTCACATGGACAATGATCAAATTCAATTGTATTTAGGATTACACTTTCTCAAAATGGTCGGACTCATCCTAAGAAAAAAATAGTAGAATCTGTACTTTACTGAGAAATTGTGATCCCAAATATAACCAAACTGATAAATATGTAAAATCTTCGTTACTTGGAGATTGTCTTCCACTGTATGCTGATAGACCAAAGTACTAGTAAAGCACAATTAGACATAGAGGTAAAACCAACAGTTTATCCTGTTCACAGTTGCCGTTCAAGAACTTTTCATCTTTGTCTCGTCAAACCTGTAACCCTTCTACAGTGAGCACCTCAGCCGTGCTACTTGAAGTACCAAGGTTGCATTTATGATTCAGCCACACAAAGACGACACGTCCTTGTACAACTGAGAAAATGTTCTAAGCGATTCCTCCACTCGGTGGTAATGACATTGGTGTTCAACACATAGGTGTACGCATTAAACTTTGTATTGTGAGAAAGGAAAGGCAAAGCTGCTCTGGTATCACAAGAGAATCTATGTAGGTCTGACAATATCACCAACTTCATCGACTCCGTGGATCCCAGGACAATGACGGATTTCTAAACTATTGGATTAGTATGGATGGATGAATGGTCACGGTGTAGACTGCATACAGGTCAATGTCTACGGGGAAATAAGATGAAAACATGGTGGGAAGTACTGATCAGACGTCTGTGGTGGTGAGATGGGGCCACCATGAAATGGTCAATACGATGAAAATTGGTTGTTCCCAGAATGATGCCTCATCCAGACGTTAAGAAAATACCATTATTTCGGCCTTGTCTCTTGAGATACTACCAATGCAGAGACTAATGTTAGCTTTTCTTGATTGTAGAGGTAGTACAAAGATCTCGTCATCTCCCACTTTACATTGATGACATGACTGTTGTAGAAGGTAATGTCTGCTGAGAGGCGAATTCTGTCCAATTGGCAGACTACCATCCCTATAACCAGCGATGAAAAATTCTAACCCCAGCGGGATACTGTTTTCGACTCATGTCAAGGCATAATTGATATTCATGACATTATTTCTGTTCAATCTTATAGTAATTATCCCCAAGGATGAATGTGTAAGATTTGAAGCGTTGAAACTAGACAGAAGAGTTTGGGTTTGACTGGGAAGAATATCAACAGATATTGATTGACCCTTATCACTAAGACTATGGGTACCTCCAAGGGAACTGTATTTTAATCATCCGTTAGTTGTATCCTAATGTAGCAACTGAAGGGTGGGGTTTAGACTTATACTGGGTTATTAATTTTTAATTCGACCTGATATAAAATGATATCACGTCAAGCCTTAAATGCTCGACATTGGAAACATCGAAATCATTACAAATAACACAGATACGAATTTAAGGGACTGCTTGTTGAACTGATGTCAGCTTAAGATGGAGAGATTGAAGTGGAAACTTCCCATTCATGCTTAGTATCATTGTAATGGCCAGCATAAAATCCACTGATGCAATAAAATTCTCACGAGCCAATAAAACGTTTACAAGAAGGTTTTTCATATCGGAGTAATCTGTTCACTGTCATTCAATACATGTGTCACTTCAATGTCGGATATGGACACACGGAATAGAGCCACAGCATCAGAAACTCATTGATCATATAGCTGACGGTTGACGTCAAGCAATTATAGACACTGAGGGTAATGGATCATCACTGGACACGTTGACACGACCTTCAAATACATTCCCTCGACAGGTGGGTTTATAGACGACCAATCTTATCCATCAGTGTTGATAGAAGTAGGATACACAAATATATAAATGCCATGCTCAATGAGTCAATGCAACTGGTCAGGATAGGGAATAGTGCATTTATACCTCAGTAACTGTACCTCAGTAAAAGTGGGTCCTAGAATATACAAAAATAACTACATATGAGAACACAAATGTGTCACTCCACCAAATGAAATCAAAATATAAATGCAACTTCAATGATCTTTGGTTACCTTCGGGGTACGTGCGGAATAGTTTTATCTAAATAAAGCTATCTTTATCACAAACCCTTGAGATAGAGCCAAATACATTTAATAGCAGGGTAACTGTATGCTCAACATATACCTAACCAACAAGCCAGTCATTTTAAGGTCACATAGACACTGGCATGGTAAATTTTAAACCACGTAACAATGCGAAAACCCACCATATTTGATGTTCTCTGTGTGCATGTTTGATGCTTTCTAAATTTAGTGAAAAATATTACTAGTGAATGGTATGTTGGTCAAATTAACGTAGGTAGTTCTGGGGTCTATCTAGCTGTGTAGAGAACGGTCCGTTATGCGCGCCAGGGAGACGATTGTTGGTGTGTCAAGAGAATATTCCTGCTGAGTTTAATTTACATCTAACATTACGCGTGAAAATGGATACTGCTGAAACCGAAGTTATATTACCTGAACTCCACGCACCTACTCACTATTTGGCTAAGGTGATTGCGCATACCAGTACACCTTATATCGCTACATGCACTACATAGTAATCACGTTAACTTACACGTTTCACAAACATCAGCTGAGTATTGTCTCAAGGGTAACAAATACTCATTTCAAATATCCATGCTATTACAGAATTAATTAAATTCCTGCGTAAAATATAACAATTAATTATATTTTTAAATCCATGTTTACTTTACTGCGGGTTGATTGCAAGTTTGATGTGAACAACAAAATAAAAATTCTCAGATGAGGAAACAAACGGTATCTGTTTCTCCTATATCAATCTATGTACAGGATAGAATATGTACAATCAGTGGAAACTGTGCATCTATTCCCCATAGTTAAAGGTCACATGCAACGTAAAACACAACTTTGCAGATTCTGATACCTTTCGGTATGGACATACCGAAACAAATCATCAAAAAATGCAAATTCAACTTATAAAGTTGAAAAATAACGCGATGAAAAAAACCGCGCGAAATCGGAGTTCAAACGTTTCACTAATTTTCCCCAGACTTTTCTGGGGAAAACGGGTTTCAACAGCTGGGCTGCGCTCATAGCATGTGCGCAGTGAAATAGGTTCGCGCAGCTTGGAAGCGGGTTGTCCGGTGAATACTCGGTGAAGGCTTTGGTGTGAGCTATTTTTCTAATGTTTTGTTGATATCTCACAGGCGCGAGCTTTTTTATATGTTATGACAGTAAACTAACTGTTTATATACTAGTAATTTCATTTGTCTATTTCACCACACGTTCTTCTTACCGAGACACTTTCTCAGTTCGATACTTAAAAGCAATGTCATTATTTAGCGTTGACAGAATTTCTAACTGTGATATAGATATGTCGTTGTCACAGACAAAACTCAATGTCTTGTTTTATTGACACCTGTGTGTCTGCCTGCCTGTCTGCTAATGACAATATTCAATACACAACTGCGATCACTGACCACATGCAATTTGAACTTAACACCAATCAGGCTATACACCATAAACAAAACGCATTGATTTATGGCCCGAGTTCGGTCTCTGTCACATTATGTAATTACACAGACAGGCAGGTGTGATACTTGAACACATGACATGTTATGATGTCTGTTGATTGCAAAATGTTATACACAAAAAATGAGCATGTATTTGCACAACCCAACATCTCTATATATACACACACAATGAGCCATGAAGGCGTCATCTGCTAATGAACCAGCCGTTACACTTGAGTGCACACCCACCCGCTCTGACTGGGTTCGGTATCCCGGCTGCTTCGTTTGGAGGGAAGTAAACCCAAGTACAAAATATTGCACTTTTGATTTGCGATTATTCGCTTATAATTTTGTTTATTTGTTTTTTTCATAATCAGCAATGCATATTATATGTCATGAAGAAGTGATAATTGTGTTTTAATTATGTTTGATTTTTTGGTTGCATGTGACCTTTAATCATCAGCATCATATGACACAGGCACTAGAAGATTCATTCATTCATTCATTCATTCATTCATTCATTCATTGGGAGGGGATATGATAGAGGTCAACTGCAATGCTTTTGTTAAATGTAATACACATCGAAATGGGCAATACAATAAAATAGGTGTCACAAAAAAGACTATGCAATGGAGACGGTTAATTGATTCCTCATTCGTTGTAGTCTTAAAGTATAAGCCACCATATAGCTGGAATATTGCTGAGTGTGGCGTAAAACTAAACTCACTCACTCACTTAAAGTATAATACCCAGCACGTTTAGGTGCAGACACAGAGTGCATTGCTTGGTAGGGCTGGTCTACCACGACCGTCCGATAACCACACCAGATCTATTTTATCCCTTGGCTTTGCCAGACTGGTAGATGGCAGATGCAGAGAGCTATTGATCTTGTGTTCATTAAGTCAATGGGAATATATAGGGCATTTGTTACCTCAGCAAATTTAATTAGTGTACAGCTTATGGAGATCCATGGTGTATGGCCCAGTAATACATATTTACATAAGAAAATAAGATTGTTTATGGATAACAACTTCTTTTATTATATATGATGCGACGTTTCGGTATGGATTCTTATACCGTTGTCAAGCAAGAGTGAAGTACTACAGCACAGAAAGGACTTAGAAACATGAAAAGGGATTAAGTTATAACATGTATGAATACCTAAATGTTGTTATTACCTAATCCCTGTTCATGTATATAAGTCTGTTCTGTCAATCTTACTTTCTTATTAGTCACCAACTTCTAAATGCCAATCAAACAGATAATACATATTTACCATTATATATTTTCTTTTCTTTTCATTCCCTTCCTTGGAAATCTCATTTGTTACCACTCTGATATTCCTGAGGTTTGGTAGAAGAACATTCTACTTAGCCTAGCTTCATAAATCCTAAACTATAAAGCATCAGTGAATAACTGTGAAACATGCAGGCTGAACATATATCTCATGGATCCTTGTGGTCAGGTTAAATGTATCACCAAGTTACAAGTGTCACTTACAACTCGCATGACATCATGACAATACGCATGACAGATTCAGATGGGGCATTTTTGGCATGCTCGTGTTTTGTCCTCATCTTCAATAAAAATATTCATAATATAAAAATCATTTATGAATAACGGACATAGAGTCTCCCAGAAGTCTGTCTCAGATATAGGGCAAGAAGAGCTGTTACAATCAAGTAAAGACAGTCTGTGATTCCGTAACCTAAGTATGGATGAGTGTTCAAAACACATCGGTGTTCTTGGTATTGGGGGACTAAATAGCAGTAAAGAATGTTAATAAAGTTGATTTACATTGTGTATAATGAGTCCTTCATTTAAAACAGCATTCATCATGAATGGACGGGACTGTGACAAAGCAGATTCATTTCTTTAAAGGAAATACAGCAAGGATTCAATTGTACAGGGGGAAACTATGTGAGTGAACCATTACGTATATTCAGTTTTAGTCTGTCATACAGACCCTGAAGCAAATATATCCAAGAAAGCCCACGTGGCAAGTCTAGACTTCCACAGCTGAGAAAGTCTCAGGGCTCCTTTTCATTATATATTTATTTTGTTATGTTTTTTTTTTATCTGTAAAATATGTTTATTTCAGAGACTAGTTATTAGTCTAATTCAGTTTCTGAGCAACGTTCTCTAACTATTGCACGTAGAGCATCAATTCTTGTGATAGGGTTAACATCTGTAGAATGAGCTGAATCATATCTTGATAAAAAGGCACTGTTTTGCCCTAGGTTCAAATCTCTTCTCAGGACCTGGGCTTTGAACATAACTGTAATCGTTCTTATAACATTACGGTATTTTTTATCAACGCATATTTCTCATGCATCCGTTGAGGATTGATTTGTTTTCATACCATGCCTTTCAGTGAGTTAGTAACAAAAATCTCTTGACAAGGCTGTATGACGAAAGGAATGATTTCAACATTCCAATAGTCAACTTTCCCTTCAGGTCAAACAATGTTGACAACTTTTCAGGGACAATCGAATATGATCTTTTTACCAAGATTTCAAAGAGCGTCATACGACTCTTGCTGGGAAGCTGTTCGATCAAAGATACAACATTCATGGTGTCAGTTAAGCTTTCAAAAAGTTTCATGGTAGACGAGTGGAGGAACCTTCTTTATTTGACGTATCGGTAACAAAAATTATGCTCGTGGCAATTCCACATTTTGACTTGAACCATAGTTTCCTGATTTTTCTTAATTAATTTTAATTAATTAACTTTGGTACATGTTTATGACTGCTGCCAGCTGTGAGCCAGGATAGGCTCATCTTTTCGCAAATACCTGGTCGCGTCACTATTTCCATGGCAATTAATAAACCATGATCATGATATAGTCGGAATTGTACAATGAACTCTGGATGTTGAAAGAGTTTTGTCCCATTTATTCTTAACCATATATACTTTTGATGCTTTATATGCAGACCGTCATGAACAAGTTCAGCATTGTATTAACATTGTATTAACATTAGAGTATCTTGAGGAACAGCTTAACCTACAGACCTACACTTAATTTTACAGACAAAAGCACGACATCTTTAACCCAATATAAGCCTCAGGTCTCGACACAAATCTATAATCTTGGTCCCATTCACGACACTAAATGCTACCTTATCGGAAAAGCTCTCCCCCTTGTGATAAACAGAGCTGGCCGAGCGTTCAGACAGATTAAACATGGGGATCAAAGGCTGAGAGTCAGACTCAGACTCACAGAAGCAGCCGGCAGTTAGTTGAAGTATCACGAAACATGATTAATGTGTCCAGTACCTGCATTTATCGACAATGCTCGTTTACGAAGACACTATTTCCTGAGGATGAAAAGAATAGGTAAAATACACTCCAGAACTATTTGTTATTTTGAAATCTAAAGTTTATAAAATCTAAATCTGTAAATATGTATAAGGGAGACAGACACATTAGTTGGACAATCCTTGCCCAGTCCCATTGACCAGGATGTCAATATAATGTGTTTAAACACAAAACTAACACTCGAAAACTAACGTCGACTCAGTCAGAATTGCATACCAGTCTAGATCCTCTGGTGGCTTTATTTCTTTTGTTTTTCAGTTTTCAAACTAACATCATATAAAACATTGTGTCGACAGAATTCTAGTTTATCTCACTGCATTCCAGTTTCACCAAATACAATGGCAAGTCTCAGAAAGAGGTGTGTAAATGTGAGGATTTTCTGTTCAAAAGATTGTCAAGTAATGTCATACATGGAATCATTGTCTTTGGGATTCGCATCCCATTGCACCTCATTATCTTTACATCCCATCATCATTACATTAAGTTTCACATGGTTTCACTTGAGCTTTCTTCGGCTAATCGGTCTTTATAGTCATGATATCGTTTTTGATTTATTCTCCAGTTTCATTTCTTAGCACCTTGATCAGACTACGCCTTCAAGCAATGTTTGTATGGTTCACAGTAAAGCTTAATCGTTTCAGAGATCAACTACGATGTAAAAAGAACCGCATCACGAGGATAACACAATAACACAAAAAACGAGCCTTGTCCCTTTTTCCTCAACGCATTTTCAGATACATATTGTTTTGTTTAAGACATGATTATATATTTGCCCATTTTCTTGGAACAAATTACCTTTTCTAGAAAAAGGGAAAATGTATTATTCCAAACATGGCTTTCTGCAAAAAGTAGTGAATTCAAATTATTAACATTTTATGTTCGATATTTTTCAGCATTGATTTTTCCTGTATGTGCTGGAGTGAATGAATGGGCGGAACTGATTCCATTTTGGGCGTAATTATATAGACTTGAAAAGGAAGAAGACACAATGAAAGTGGTAATCGTTTCGCGTGTTTAGCATGGGTATTCCGCTGAGGACAGAATAATTATTGAGGCGTTTCTTGGATTTGAACCCGTGACTAAAAAATCCATGCTTGTCGATTTCTATTTACGATGAATAAACGTTGGAGTGCAAGGGATACAGTTTTGCTCAGAAAAGGGAATTTGTCCAAGACGTTCAGCACAGTTCCCCTGGTGTACTGATGAATTGATATCGTTAATAACCATGAAATGGTCTCACACTATTTTACCCATCTGAATTTAAAATGAAAGGGACCAGTCAAAATTATCCACGTTTCATCTTTCAATCCATAGATTATGGTTGATCAGAATCACAAACGACTCTCCGTATGACGATCGGATCCACTTTAATTTTCAAAAAGTCAACTTTATCTTAAAATCAAGCAATATTTTGTTTAATCTATTCTTTCATCTCGACAAATTTATTACGACTGGTATTATCACTGTTTGATAATGACTGATAAACACATACTCATGGTGCTGTCAGAATCGTCCGATCGTGCCTTCTTTTAGCAGATTTCTTGTGATTATGCAAACGTTTTTGTCACATTCTTTATTTTAAGTATATATTTGTGTCATCAGAAGTAGAATCCTTGGCATTCCTTTCCAGTACTTACAGTTTCATAATAGCAGTATTCACTAGGGGTGACTATTGAGGGAGAAACAACTATTGCGATAGCGATAGCCTATTGCAACTATTTTCTCTTTGAATTGTCTCATCTGAAGTTTTTTCCCAAATGAATATATAGTTTATATGAAATAAAAACAAGCTGAAGTAGTTTCAGTCTTTTTTAATAGCTGACAAGAAACTTGAAACTCAGACCATTTTTTTCAAGAGATAACAGAGGCGATAACTGTAAATCAAAGTGAACGAATCTGGTACTTCCCGTATTTTGCGCTGCGTAACGGAAGTCAATTACTAAACTATTGATAGTCACACATACTATCGATGCATCGATAGTTTTTCGTTTCTGCCATCGATTAATTGCTATCGGAGACTCAACAATTGCAATCCATCGATCTTTCGATGCATCGTTACAGCCCTAGTAGTCACTTTACGATCTCAAACAAACCAAATCCTTATTGGAAACCCATAGTGCAAGAAAAATACTCTCTTCACTACATCGCTTGTTTTCATTTTGCGCCAGTTGGTGGATTACCATTTCAAATATTGTTAAACCATAAAAAGAGGCTGCTATATTTTCTCTCTTCATTTTTTTAAATTCACAAAGAACAAAATCCGTCCTTTTCAACACCATCATAAACCTCTTTTTGTTTGAAAATGCTTTGCTAGGAAAACAGTTCGGCAATAAATACATGGCATTGACAGAAGATCCAGACATATTTTTTTATGTGACAGTACAACAGCTACGGTTGTAACTGAAAATTGTTAACTTGTGAAACAGGTTTTAAAAAAAAAGTTAAATTCGAAGTGAATACGGTGGATGCTGTAGATTCAAGGATAAACATCGTGGAAATTAATAGAAATTGAAAAGTCCTTGAGTTGTATTTAAAGACAGCAAGGCAAGAGTCTAACCATGTAAGACCAAACGGAGGATCAGAAGGGCTCAGACCGTATTGAGTGGATGACTGGCTCTGAACATAAGGAAATCGGAAAGCTACAGTTCTCTGGAAAGGAAAATGTCTTAAAATATAATTTCATCAAACCTATGAAATCTGCAAGATCCTCTTTGAGAGGATCACTGACTCTACCATCAGATTTTACCGAAATAAAACCTATAGTTATGTCTGCTTTACTACACGATCTTACAACATGACCATGTCTCTCGCTTACGGTGATTACAACTGCTTGTAAAAGATGGTTTTGCATTGGTGTTTATAGTATTGGGAAGGAAACTCCTTAAGTATAATTACGATATAATTGTAACTATTAGGCATGTTTAAAGTAGAACATTCAAGTTCGTCATTTGTTTGTTTATTTAGAGATGGAGGTTAAATTCACGTAAACAAAAGAAAAGTCAGAATTTATCTTCATTTGTAAAACTTTGCAATGCCACGTTGTTCTCTTTTAATTTCCTGTGGAAATGTAACTGTACATCTTCATCGTATTGATGAGAAAAGAAAGACCTAAAAATTGTAGCGGCTTACATGTTTTCACGAAACAGCATTTTTTCGACAAGATAAGAAGGATTAGAAATCGGATCCAGTAGAAAGACTGGAAGATTACACTCTCCTTACACTTCCACACAGACTATTGATCAGGGTGTCTTAACATGGCGTAAGAAGCTGTATCCTCTGTATTGTTGAGTCAGTATCTTGAAAATAAATGATGTTTCTAGCTCGACTTTCACATTACCTGTCACGACGTTCCTTAATCAATTTGTATTAATCACGAAGTCTAATTAGTTCATATATGACGGAATAACGATGTGTTTTTGTTTCTGGCTTGGCATTGACCGAAATACATGTCCAGTATAATCCGTTTCTGACGAACCAATTGCTGTATGTTGTAGTTGAACTTGAGTATGACGAACTAAGAACTAAACTGTGTGGACCTTTGAGTTTGTTATAACCGTATAACCGTATATATAACCGCAAGCTTGCTGATGCACCATGAAGCAATAATCACTCACTTTGGAAACTTGACTTCGTGCCGTGCAAGTGGTTCCACTAGTGTAATGTTAGAATCGGTCTTCAGTAACCCATGCTTGTTGTAAGTGACGACTAACGGGATCGGGTGGTCAGGCTCGCTGACTTGGTTGGCACATGTCATCGTATCCCACTTGCGTAGATTGATGCTCATGCTGTTGATGACTGGATTGTCTGGTTCAGACTCGATTATTTACAGACCGCCGCCATATAGCTGGAATATTGCTAAGTGTGTCGTTAAACAAAACAATCAACCATCAAACTGATGTGATAAATACGTATGCCCTGTGTTACCTTTAGCTTGTTCGCAGTCATGACCCTGGTCCAAAGTACTTTAAGCTAGCAGAGTGAGTGTCGACGCAAGGTCCAAGGAAACAGGAATAGACAATCTCTCACTCCCTCTTTGTCCATCAGTGTGAGAATGACACCTACATCCAGGAAGATGATCGATGCTTAAACTATTGGAACAGCGGGAAACCAAGATCAGGTGTCTGTGGTGGTGAGATGGGTCACCATGAAAAGGTCAATACGAGGGAAATTGGTTGCTGCTAGACTGATGCCTCGTCCAGACATTAAGAAAATACCATTATTTGGGTCTCATCTCTTGAGGTACTTCTTGAGCGGAAACTAATGTTAACTTTCCTTGATTGTACAAGTTGCGCAGAAAAACCGTTATCTTCCACCAAACATTCCTGGCATTACTATTATTGATGTCTGTTCAGGGACAATTTCTGTCCAATTGAGAAAATATCATTGCTATGCGATTCTAACCCTCATACAATATTAGTTTGGGCTTATATCAAGGCATACGTGTACTCTCACTGGTATCCCTGTTCAGTTTATGGTCATTACCTCCGCGGATGAATGTGCAAGACCTTAACATGAGTTCAACAGTCATAGCCATGACTCCATCATTTGTATATATTACTTTACCAATTAAAGGGCACGATTTATACTCGCATTGAAATATTCATAACACTTCAAACTGATATAAAAATCATATCTTTTAATCTGGCATAAAATATTAGGTACCGTTACACAAGTTCCACTGTGACAATTACAACTGACTTTTCTAATCTACAATTATTGATACGATTCTTATTAAACATCTCCATGGTGATAGATTGGAGGTAATTTGGGTCGAGTTCTGGAATGTACTACAATCCTATAGGTATCTCCAGTGACGCTGGGAACTGTGTTTAAAGACCTGGTAATTATTATTTGGTTTATAAGGGGAGCTAACTTTTATCTCGCATCTCATGTTACCATAAGACCAATATTGTGCGTGATTGTCCTAAAATACGGCTGAGACTATAATTGGGCAATTTTTCCAAGTTTAATTACTGGTGCTGAGACTATATTACTATATTCACTGGTCGGCTCGGAGTCAGTATAATGTTTCTGAGTGGGGTATTCATGCTTAACTGCGGCATGGTATCTCAGTGGGCTAGCACTAGAAAACCAGCTTAAGTCTGGGCTAGTACAAGCAGCCGCACCTACACATACACACGCTTGCACGTCGTCATATGAGCGAAATATTCTCAAGCACGACGTTAAACCCAATTTCACCTCACCTCACCTCCCATTTATAGTGATTCGTATTGATTTGTGATCTCAGTTAATTTTAGAATGCAGTTGTCAATTACGTCAGAATTCTTGGTTGGTTGTGTGACTAGGTGTCACACCTAGTTCTTCTTCGGAATGATTCCTGGTTAACGTTTTAGGTTTCAGCTTGGGAATCAAGACTTGACAGTATGAATGATTTAAATATTAAATAAACTTCTAGATGCAGTTACAGTAATATTTACAGTTACATATACAACTACAGTACATATTTCATGGGTATATTAATTAGCATAAGGATGAACACTTTTACATCGGTTAAACCAACAGGAAACAGTAATATGAACACGCTGGCTAGTTTGAAATTAAAACGTTCACGACGAAGTTCATGTGATCTGTTCATTGGCACACAATACATGTAACACATCAGTATAGACAGGGATATTCGGACCAGAATCAGCTGCATTCATCATTCAACTGACGTCTGGCTTAACCAAACTCCCGGAGAGTAATGAATGGTTTACATTCTCCACACATGGTGAGTATATTGGCGATGTATTGTATCTGAAATTGTTGATGGGAAACTCAGATAATATATCTTGTGTAGAAATGATGGTCAATAAGTCAGTAAACAACTGATCAGGGTAGTGAATAGCGGATTTGCTACCTCAGTACCTTCAGTTTGTTGTGCCTGTCAAGAGCCATAAACTGAGTTGCAGAATATACCGAATCAGCAAAATAAGAGACACACCATCAATATCAAGTCACTGGGTGAGGTATTTTGGGTTATTTGTGTTCAGCTACAGATACACGGTTACGTGATCAATCAACGAGCACTTGTTAGGGCCCCTTGCCTCTGGGCAGGAGACCTATTGTAATCGTTCGGATTATTATTATTATTATCATTATTATTTATTATTCCGCCGATTTCTGTACCAAACATACCTCCTAAACCAAGCTCCGAGTCGCTTACAAAAATCACACAGATGCCCACCGAAGGGAAGATATTCCCCTTAAAAGTCTCCAGGCTCTAGGCCCAATAGCAAAGGGGAGATAATTCAAAGTTAATTCCAAAATTTCAAAGTTTGACAGCAAATACCTCAAGAACTAATTGTTCCAACACTTCCAAATCTCTTGTACAGATGCACAATCGAATCCGCAATAATTTTGCCTGTTCGGGTCAAGTTGCTAAAATGTACCGTTTGGCAGTTATTTTTGTTTTCAGTTTTTGGTCATGTTTTTCAGCAGTTTCCTGAGTAGTTTGCTCCCAAAATGTCCTGAGCTCGAACCATCAGCTCCAAACATTCCAAACTTTCCATAACTGATGTCCAGTAACCATTGTGCAATTCTGCACATATAGTGCCAGTATGGTTGATGAAGTCTTGGTGATTCCAGAACACTAATTCTTTTGACCGTAGATCCAAGAACAACTGAGATACAGCATTTTAAAGAGGGAACTATTTCTTCTCCAGAACGTCTTAAAAGGTACATCACCCCCACGACCCCGGATGTATTTGGAAGATCCGCTCGCCTGTCAAAAACGTGTTCTGGCTCCGTTTTGGAGGATGATTTTTAGCCCTCAAATACAATAGATAGAACTAAAGCCAAGGAGCTCCCATCGTTGCTTGCAACTATATTTCAAAATAAAATATAGACAACTGTTAAGAAATTCTAAAAACAACGGAGACAGTCTTAAACAACTATATACATAACAACTTCTTGCATATTTCAACGTTTCGCGCTGCTAGCTTGAAAACGAAAACGTTGCAATGAGAATTATCAACTCACTAACTTCTGATTCATTACAGAGACATACAGATGCAAGTAATAGAACAGAGATCAAGGATATATTAGAATAAAGGACAAGAGAGAGTCATTCATTTCATGTTCAATGTTCCAGAGAATTGGCTTGTCCAATGTACGATGGAGCTTGTGTCTACATTTTACAAGGATGCTTCAGATTTATTACGTGATTTATAGAGATGTATACTTTCTGTGAAACCAAAAAGCAGATATATTGTGCTAAAGAATACCACACGGAACGTTCACATTTATCGTTTGTTTAAAGCACAGATCATTAATCATACAGAGAAAACACGTCTTGTTTAGAACGCATTCTGATTTAAGCTGGTTCCCCAAGGACAAATCCCCCTTGAAATCTCAAAGGAGAGAAAAACATATTGAAATCACATATTGAAACGTGAGTGCAAGAAAAAGTGGATTTTGATTTATCCATTGCTTTCATTTTGATCAATTGACAAATCGATCTGAAACCGAACAGAACGATAAAACAACGTTTATAACGTTGAATAATACATCTGATTCAGCTCTTTGCAAAGCCAACATAAATCTCTGTTTAATGGTCGACATTTTGCCAGAAAAAAGCACCAAGGCAATCAATCAGTGCTTGGGACATGTCAGACTTATCGTCTTTAAGACGTTTGTGTTTTCAGATGTAACAGACAACATCGCCTTTGCTTTTCATAAAACCTTGTAAAATGTGTTATATTGTTTTAAAGGTTTGGAGAATACTATCAGTTTGCCATCATTTCTTGACATGTCAGCAGTTTCATAGCTTAGTTATATTCCACGATTGTATGAGTATGAATTTGGGCTGCAATTCTATTCCAGACTCTATATAAGTGACATAGATACTGAGAGTTTGCTATGTTTGTAACGGCAATGTTGGATCCCTCGACAAATTAGAAACGTAATCGGCGATTCGGGACCCACGATGTTCGAATCCACGATCGAACCCAGTTTCGAATCTGGTCCATGAGGCCAAGTACGGCGGATTTTTAGCAAATGTGCCATACTTACCACCTTTAATGAATTGTGAAATGACAACCAAGCATCCATGACGATTACAGGAACTGTTGCTAAGAGCTTGGGTTATTAATCATGTTTTTCATTTTTAGAAGCAAGGGTGTTTTTACTTTTATCACAGAAAGTCTTGAGGATTAAATTCTTGTCCAAAAACGCCATCACTGTGTTGAAAGAGCTGCGCATTAAAGCTGGGATGGCATGCTAAGGTTATAAATCATGTTTTCATTTTCAGAAGCAGAGGGAGGGTAACTGTAGTGCTGTCATATGCATAATGCAGTCATATGTATTAGAGTCCGAAAACGCCATTTTGAGTTGAAAGATCTGCGCCTTGTGTGACATGCAATAATCCAGATCACACACTGTAAACAAACGATTGGCATCAGGTGGGCTCCCCCTACAGACAAGGTGCTACATGAGGACATCGGTTCCGAATTATGCATCAGCAATAACTTGTGTGTACATATCAGGTTATAAGACATAAGGCGGACAACCTACATCCAGTCATCCACGTTACGATCAATCTGCACTATACCCTGGATGCATCCACGGCTTGGTCCGATGATTTTATATCCTCCCTTGACTGGCGTTTAATCAAATCAGGTGTTTACGCTGGGAAGTTGAGCGAACCAATCACAACTCACTTTCGCTTTTTAAATTATCTAACCGTTTAAACTTGGCAACACAATTGATGCAGAGGGTACTCTGAAAGATGTGGAAGGAGTTTTTTATATGTTTTTTTAAAGTTTCAGATCCGTCAATTTGTCTGTATTATTTCTCCAAAAATCTGAGTGGTACTGCGAACAAACCTTCTCGACCGCGACCGCTATCTTTGTTGGCACTGGCAAGCTCGGATCTAACGGCGGCTTAGCTGATTGGCTACTGTGAGAATGCAGAGCCAGCAAGCCGTGGATGCATCCAGGGTATAGTGGAGAGTGATCGTAACGTATACCCTGGAGATTATCGAGGATAACATCCAGTGAACTTTACCGTTTCTGTCAATAGCTGCCGACTTCTACGACAAAGCTAGAAGCCATTCCGATCAGATCTGTTTAGGCAGAAGGGCATATTCAATTCCATTCAGCTAAAACTCCGGTGTTAGGCTCAAGAGGGAGAAGCCAGGTAAGAGTCCAGATCCAAGATCAGATGGGTTCAGACTCATCATGTAAAAACGCATTCAGTCGATCCCTTGTCCAAAACATGAGGATGTGTGCTGATGACAAACAAGTGAAGATCTGGGTTATAACTGATCTTCAGTAACCCATACTTGTCGTAAGAGGCGACTAACAGGATCGTGTGGTCAGATTCACTGACCTGGTTAACACATGTCATCGTATCCCAATTGCGTAGATCGATGCTGATTCTGTTGATCACTTGATTGTCTGGTCCAGACTCGAGTATTTACAGGCCGCCGCCATATAGCTAGAGGATTGCTGAGTGCGGCGTTAAACACCAAACATAATTATAAAGCTATGGTAATCTGTTAAGAACCCAATGTGTATGTTTCACTGAGTTACATATAGTACTTCATGGTATTCCTAGACCTAAATTTAACATTCGTTTGTGGTAGTGGTGGTCCGATTATGTGAAATAATCGAAGATTGGTCGTAGTGACTAAACGACCAAGCAATCGATCATAACATCTCATAATCGAACACAAATAATTCTGAAACACTTGTTTTCATTAACAATATTTTTCACATGGTTGGTCACATTTCGTAAGCACTACAAGCTCGTTTCAAGTCATGACTGAATTTATCTTAAAGATTCCAAGAAATTTAGTGATGTGAAATTTTTCCCAAAAAACCCTTAAGAACTACATGTTTTTTCCCATATTTTTATGTACATTAACAAATTTCATAAATGACTCTAACCAATTATTTCCGATAATTGATCGGTAGTAATGAACCAATCATCAATTATGAGATGTTAACCAATTCCCAACACTAGTTTGTTGTCCGATTCGTTGCTTCGATTAAAGTTACGACAGAGTGTGTTTTCCAGTTAACATGCTGATCATAACGAGGGCTTGTCTTGTTTGTCTATAAATAATGACTGCCTCTATAATAAAGACCCTCCCGCCCCACCATGACAACACAAGAAGAAACTGTTGTACGATTTTAGTCACTATGTTGTTTTGTTGGTAGTTCTTAGCGAGCTGTACCCGGGAAGATCCGGGTTAGAATTGATCTTCAGTAACCCATGCTTGTCGTAAGAGGCGGCTAACGGGATCGGGTGGTCAGGCTCGCTGGCTTGGTTGACACATGCCATCGGTTCCCAATTGTGTGGATCGATGATCATGCTGTTAATCACTCGATTGTCTGGTCCAGACTCGAGTATTTACAGACCGCCGCTATATAGCTGGAATTTTACTCAGTGCGGCATAAAACTAAACTCACTCACTCACTCGTAGTGAACTGAAGGTTGTATTCCTCTTTTATGACCTTGCGGATCCATTGGTCGGTTGTAATGATTTTACAATGTTCTGTAAAGGGTGATAAACGGCCGCCTAAAGGACCCTGGAACACCTTGTAGTCAATGAATCGACTTATAGATCGTTCGAAACAACCGCTATGATATGAGATAGTGTCGAATCAGATTAAGGAGGTGGCGGTCGCGTCGTCATCAATGGTGTATCGAGTGAGTGGCTGTTAAGGTCAAAGGGGTGATACTGTGGACGACCAATGCAAACACCTTTCTGACTAATTTCATATCCACGAAAACTGTATACTCTGTCTATCTTACATAAACATAACCTTGTTTTGAAAGTACAGTGTAAAACATATGGAACTTGAGACGCAGAAACACCTATTCCTTTCCGTTATTTGCTTAGACACAAAAGGTTAAATTCAAATCGCAAATAACTCAAGTTTGAAATGTCAGAATTGATTTTCGCATTTGTAAGACTTCATCCTGACATTTTATAGTGCCAATATGATCGCCAATATTTGCTTTTCTTCCAGTTTCTTGTAAAATATCTGGTCATCCTACTCATGAGAAATGAATGACATGTTTTAAAATCAATGTATTCTGAAAACAGATCTCTTCTTTAGCGAAATTCAAATTAACGCAAGGACTGGAATCGATGAAATCAGAAGACTGTGATGTGCACTCGCCTTACATTTCCACACAACTGTCTTGTCTTGTAGGACTGAATTTCTGTTTCGGGTTACCCGAGGAGATTTTACCCGGGTTAGAATTGGTCTTCAGCAATCCATCCTTGTCGTAAGTGGCGACTAATGGGATGAGTTGGTCAAGCTCGCTGACTTGATTGACACAAATCGTATCCTAATTGCGTAGATGGATGCTCATGCTGTTGGTCACTGGAGTGTTTGGTACATTACAGTTATTTACAGAACGTTGTCATATCGTTGGAATTTTGTTGTGTGCCGCGTTAAACCACAAACTAAAAAATTCTATTTCGGTAAAATTGTTATTGATAGTCTGTGGGCATTTTTGTCGCGCTCGTGGGCGTCGCCTGACACATTTTGCGCTTTTCTACCCTTCTGAAGAAGGTTTGATAAAACTGAAAAGCTGTTCGAAGTGGTGCGTTCACATTGACAGATATACATTAAGACATTGGTAATGTATGTTTAAGGCGAAAGAAATGTCAAAGCTTGAAATGATTGTCTGAAAATTAAACAATGACAAGATGCATTACAGGAAGATGATCTATGATAAACTATTGGACCAAAGAGGATGAATGAATAGTCACGGTGGAGACTGCGTTGGGGTCAATTCAACGTGGAAATAAGAAGAGAACTACAGGTCAGGCGTCTGTGGTGGTGAGATGGGCCACCATGATATGATCAATATCAGGGAAATTGGTTGTTGTCAGAATGAAGCCTCGTCAAGAATTCAAGAAATTACCATTATTTTGGCCTCGTCTCTTCACCTACTACCTCCGTGCGGAATCTAATGTTAGATTTGCTTGATTGTAAAGTAGCACAAAGAATCTGTCATTCAGGGGCATTACTATACTAGACAGGGATGTCTGTTCAATGAAATTCTGTCAGATTGGATAAATACCTCAGTCTACCGTGTAGAAAATGGTGAAGAATTTTATCCCATGACGGGCTTTTGGCATGGATCATGGTTTCAATCGCCAACACCATAGAGGATAGTCATACTGGCATCTCTATACGGTTTTAAAAGTGTGATATTTAGAATTACAGACCTATTTAGCATTATATATTCCTGATATAATATATCATTTAGTGTGGAAAGATACATCAGTGTCAGTCCTCGTGATAATTTACATTTGGCATATGAAATGCCTTTGAACATTTCTAAGGCACTAAGTATGATTATTGTCTATGAGATTTTGTAATCGAAGTGCTGGCTTAATTCCTGCATTTAACTATTTATCACACACTTCACCGCATGGTTTTAAAATACATGGTTTTATATTACAGGTGTTCTGAATATCTTTTATGGAGACAATTTTCGTTGGCTTTGAAACAGGTGTTATGTGTAACCATCTGAAAGTTGAGTGTTGTGCAACCAAACTATACAGTTTTCAACGTTTTCAACTTTCTGTTGCCACTACTCGATATTTATATTATAACTCCATTCAAGCAGTTTTTTACCAAAATGTCAACCAAAGACAAAAAAGCATGGGTTTGTGAATAATTAAAATTCAATTTCGGTGTCCTGGGGATTAGTATTATTTTTCAATTGAATATTCATTTTAATTGTTTATCTTCGTCTATAAAGTAGTCGTGGCAGAGTTATCTCCCTTTCGTTTTGTTTTACATCCGGCATCCGTCTGCTTCATTTGTCATCATGGATCACACACTGTTTCCTTGTCCTGTGTGTAATAATGTAGATCAGAAACTCATGGATGTTGAAAATAGAAACTATTCCAAAGAGATATTTTAAACGTTTTGATTCATTCACGAGCGAGAATAAATCAAAATGTTTAAAATATCTTGTCATGTGACACACCTTACAGAGGATTCATATTTTTTTTTATTTAGTTCTTTTTCTTGTGTATTTTTGTATTTAAACTATAATGTCAAGGTTAAATAAAAATATATCAAGACACATTTGTGTTATGTTCGAAAATATTAGAAACAGGGTAAGCAAGTTACAATAGAGGATATGCAACGGAGGCGGTTCAACGATTCCTCATTGATTGTGTTCTTGAAGCACAATGCCCAACACGTTTGAGATGCAGACACAGGGGAGTAATCCCTGGCGGAGCACATTACCCAGACACTTCCCATAACTACACCTAATTTAATGAGAGTGCCGGCGATGCAATTCATCCCCCGCAATTCATAGATTGGTAGATGAAAGGATACTGGGCGATATTGATCTGGTGTTCATTGAGGCAAGGCAAATATATAGTGAAGGGGTGATGTGAATGACCAATTGTTAACTCAGTACATTTAGTTGTTGTGGAGCTCATGGCGATCCTTTAGGTGAGGCCAAATCCCTTCATAATGAGGATGTTTCCATATTTTCAAAATATTTTCTTTTTACTCACATTTTGCTTGAACAGAAACTTGCATAGTTTACATTGATTAAGAAGATCTCAGTGCTCTCTGACATAAGGTCTGACTTGAAGGACATTCTACTTAGCCTGGCTATGCGAATCCTAACATATGCCGTATAATTAAATACTCTAAACATGCTAGCTTAAAGTATGTGTCATAGACACCGAATACAAGGATCAATTAAATTGTCACTATACATACGGGTACTGTTACAGCGCTATAGTCAATCCCATGTACATGCATGCTCAAAGCGCTTTGAGTTTTCCCTCGGCACATCATATTGTGGTTATCATATAACTTGTCACTTTTGTTGTGCATGATTCTCAACTCCCTGGTTATCATATAACTTGTCACTTTTGTTGTGTATGTGTGAGGAAGAACTATATACGGAAGTAAACAGAAATTTCGATTATATGAATTGATTATCTTTAAACAACAAACCAAAGTAATGACTCAATTATTTATGCATAGAGAGAATAACGATCAAGGAAGGAAGGGAACTAAGCCTCTGTTTCAAATTCAGCATGTTGCAAATTTGATTATAAATAACATAAGTTCAATTTAAGAGCAATGTTCTCAATTTGTCCCATGTAAAGAATCAATTATGGTAAAAGCGTTTTATACAGTACAACCAGAAATTATTGAGAATTTAAGATTGTAAGCTTTTATTTCTTTTTCATACTCATTACTCAATGTATTAATGTGGAATATTAGCAGAAACATAACTCAGATTCAAAGACAGGAATTTGAACAGTTAGTATTTTGTCAAGACACCATGGGCAGCAATGCAGGCTTCAATGCGGCGGGGCATACTACTGATCAAAGAAGTTAGAAGTCGTGGCCCATGTCTTTTTAATCCAATCCACGGACCACCTCTTCTCTTCATTTCAGCAATATTTGTCAGATTTTTCTTATTGACACATTCCTTCATAAGTCCCCAAACATTTTCTATTGGATTTTGGGTCAGGGCTATAGCTTGGCCCATCTAATAATGTCATATTTTGGGTCCGAAACCAGACCTGAATGCTTTGAACGATGTTTTGGGTCGTTGTCCTGCTGGAAATCAAAAATTCGCCATAGAAGACGTGAGCAGATGGAAGTAAATGTCCCTCGAGCATATATATATGTGTACCCGCTCACTGTTTCATATTCCCTTCAAATACACAGAGGGCCGTTGCCCTAACTAACAGAGATATGCTTCACCCCACGTTAAATGTCGGACTGTACTTTGGGCGCTGATACAAGGGTTTTCAGTTTGTTTGGTCCAGAATTTCAAAGTGTGAGGGAAACAGCCACACAGAACTTTCATCATCAGAGAAAAACAAATTGTCCCAGTTAAATTTCTATGCTGTAAAGCAATCCAGTTCAACCTTCGCTCCTTTGGTTCCGTAGTTTCATGATCGGTGATGGAATTCCTCGACTTTTCTGCCAACCTATTTCAATGCAGCAGTTCCTAATTAATCTCCTTTACAGCCAGCCACAAATTCCTCTGTCAATCATATCCAGCCTACGTTTTCTAAACTCCTTCTTTTGTTTTTAGAAACAAGAATACCAAGCCGCCTCCTGTCACCGACTATCAATTTTCTGGGCCTACCTGCGCCTCCCTGGTGCTCAATGCCATATCCATTGCAATATTTTTTTTTTCAAAACACGATAAACAGTGGACAAGCGGGATGCCTGTTCTAATTTGAAATCACTTTAGCTGATTTGATGTCCTTGGTATAATACTCTAAAATCAGCTTCCTCTTCTCTAAATCATCATGTACTGAGGATCACGGAAAATGTCGTCTGCGAGCAAGTAAAACAAAGGGGATAACTCTTCACAAATGAATGAAAAGGATTAACGGAGTTAGTCGCTCTTAGAATGAAACCAAGCACTTCATAGCGGGTCAAGGTTGTTTATACTAGAAATCCAATTAAACATATTCCTAAAATTCTCAATAATTTCTGGTCATACTATAGCGAAGAATAATAAGCAGCACCAACCTGACTTACATTTTGCTCCAAGATAACTGGCTTGTCTTTACTTCAGCTCCTTCCCCAAACCGGGTAACAAAAACATAACTGTGGTTGTTTGAGTAAAACTAGTTTTATGTCGATGTATTTATTGCGGCTTGTGTGTCTTCATAACTGCACCATATCTTTGTGTGAATGAACAATTTGCACTGCTTATCCGTAAAATAAGCAGTGCAAACGTCTGGTTTACAACTGAAAATGGAAACCAAAAATTCTTCACCTTCAAACTTTTGTTGCTTGCAGGTGAATCAGGTGCAAAAGTGTTTGGGCATATTGATGAAACTGGATTCATGGAAGCCTCGGAATTAGATATCAACATTTAACTTGCACACAATATAGAGTCCAAGGCTCGACAAAGTTCTGCTTTATATATCCGTAACGCGTTCACGGGGCTATTAAAATGGATTCTTTCCGTGCGTCCGTCCGTCCGTGCACATCTTCGTCTTTTCCGGAGCAGAACTTTAAAATCGTTCACTATTTCTTTCCCCAATCTTGGCACATACAGCCAGATCTTGTGATGTACTGGTGCCTTTTGGTGGTTTGGGATTTCTTGTATAAAATATGTTTTGCGTTTCCATGGCAACAAGTTTGACTTCTATCACTGAAATTGGTGGTAGTGTTCTTTTCCGGACCAGAACGTAAAACCGTTCACTATTTCTGCACCAAACCTAGGTCTTGTAGAGAACTGGTGCCTTTTGGTAGTTTTGGAATTCTGAATAATATGTTTTTGCGTTTCTGTGGCAAACCATTTTGACTTTGACTTTGACTTGCTTGCTATTTTCCGGAGCAGAACTTAAAACCTTCAATACTCTCCTTCCACTAGGCTATATATACACTCCGAAACGGATGACATAAATCACCAGTAGACATATACGCTTGAAGAGTATTATTTTTGCTACTGCGGGGATATTGATGGACTTTCTCACAAACGGCTAGATATGACCGCAAATTCCCTCCACCTGCGGTGAAATGAATCCTGGGTACAGCGGTGTTTGGCTGTATATTAATGATACAGATGGGGAAAGACACCGTAGGAAGTCCGGAAACCGATGAATTAAGATAGTGACTGTTGGGTGATGAACGTAGCTATTACGTTGGGAAGACACAAAATAACCGGTGAAGTGACCGATACGCTATTAAAAGAAGATAAAGAAATGAAATAACGTTGATGACGCTGATACGTTTACCGATATTGATTTCGCTGAACACCGTGATGGTCGCTCGGCGTTGTTACGCTGTGCTGATTATACCGCGGG